>NC_132878.1:33373260-33623260 GCF_030463535.1 Salminus brasiliensis
TGCATCTGGTTGTGGATCATGTGACCCTCGATTCAGTCAATGTCTCCTAGCTGATAATGAACAGTTCTAGTCATTCTATGATGCAAATATAAATGCCCTGTAACTATGTAGCCTATCATGCTACTCTGGCTACATCAGTTGTGGTCCTGTAGCCAGTTGTCAGCCGTTCTGGTTCGACTCCTTTTACTTTGAGTCCCGTGCTGGAGGGATTAAACTGTCACTGGGTCACATGGATCAGGGCCCAACCTTGATGGGCAGATGAAATAGCGGAAAAAAGGGAGGGAAAGGGGAATAGAAAGGAGTTAGAGCAAGTGAAATAGGTTAAAAAGAAAATAGTGTTTTTTCTTTCATATGCCTAAGACCCACAATGTTACAATCAGATTACAGAGGGCAAATTGAGTTTTTGTGTTTGCCGCCACACGGCTCCATATGGCTGCCATGGAGCTTTATTTCATTTCATCCATCTCACAATATGTCACGAATAAATCTTTCCAGGAGGCAGATTATTATCAGAGTTTCTCATAATGAAATCCTCAGTCCACATGACAAGTTCGTTCCCTCTTGCCCACAACTGCCTCAATGCATTTAGGAGCCTGTTCTCAGCACTTGCCCTCAATGCTACTCTGCTACTCTTATGTAGTCTTGTTCTGTTACTGCCACACTGAACTCCTCTATCCTAGTGGGTTTGAAGCCCAGACCCTGATGGATATCATGTTGCCTTGACATAATTGATCCAGGACCAGCCTCTGTTGTCCAAATTGTAATCTGAAAGGAGTCTTTTGACAAAGACATGCTAATGTGACCAGTGAATTAAAAGGCTAGTGCTGCTGGGTTGGCTAGTCAGCAGTGATCAGGAAATTCATTCACTTCCACAAAGCTTCGAACAGTTGCTGGTTAACGACTTATTGTCCATTAACAACATTTTTACGTATGCATATATGTTGTCAAGATATACGCAACCATAGAGAAAGAGGGTCAGCTAGCTAGTTAGAGAACATTTATGATTCGCAAGGCACCCTAAACCGCACATAAGCACACTTAACATTGCAATAATTATTATGAGTTTTGCTTGGTAGATGCGTAAGCAAAGCTCAGCTTCATGTAAAAGTAAGTCCTTAATATTTAACAGCCTTGGCAGTGTGTGTGACATCGCCTAATGTTTTGGCCGCTGCTTGTCACCCTGATTTTTGGGAAATTATAAACTGTTCCTCCACGATTCTGACTGAAGGGCATAGTGTGATGATGTTTTAGCAGCGGGATGACTGACAGAGTGGGACTATTTTACCTCAATGAATGTGGAACAAATAGTTTTTTCTGTCTTAAAATCGAATAAACGTTGGTCACTATCGGAACTGTGGTATTATTAAGCCATAATACACTTGAGGTTCATGCTATAACGTGAGATATGGGCAGTGGTGCACTGATCTATGACCACACTACACCAGTACCAGTATCTCAGGCCATAGCACTCCCTCTTGTGTATTATTGCTTAAATCTCTTCAGCTGTGTCACAATGACTTATTATCCAACACTGCCGAACCCCTGTCAAGATCACCGCAGCCCACAGGTCTGAGAGGATGTAATGCCAAACACACATGCCTTTCGTACTTGTAACGCCATGACTTAAACCTTTGATAAACCAAACTTTCCACCTGATCCAAGCTTTTTCAATTTTCTAGCTTTTTTATTCATGTTAATTATTATATGAACATCTCAGTCTATTCTTGTCCTGAGAATTGAATGTTACTGTGCCTTTAAGACTAATAAACGAGCAGATAGTTACACTTCTTATGACTTTAACATAAAGCGGTGTAGCTAAACAGCTGTTGACCGAATTGGTTGCTGTACAGTATGTAAATAAGGTGTTTTTGTGACATCACAAAAATTGCAAATGGAAAAGGGTCTGTTTTGGTTCCCAATTATATGCTCTATTATAAAAATCTAGAGGTATGGAGGACGAGGAAAAAAACCCCACTACATTTCTGAGGTAGGACGAGATTTTCTCACCTGAAAATAGCCAGAGATTTTTATTTCCATCACATAATAAACACATACTTGAAATGACTTGTATTATAATCAATAGTAATTGCTTCTAGCGTTCCAAACCCACCACCTTCTGTTGCGATTTTCACAGCCCTGCCACTGAAACAAATCTGCCTCGCCTCTGCACTGATGAACGCTCTCCCTGCTCACCTGATTAAAATCCACTGATTATTATCAAGCCCTTCATTTAGCAGATTGGGAGGGCGGTAAGCGGCGCAGAAGGCCTGCAATCGCCCCTGTTATGTGGTTAATTGCTCCGAAGTGTCGCGTTGGCATCACAGAGATGACACAGAGAGTCACTTTCTACTCTATTACGTTCCTTCCGAGCCAGTAGGCTGTCTACAGAGCTTTGACCGTGCCCTCTTTCGCCACACTAAACAGGGCTTGGGGGAAGGGAGCTATAGCGCGTGAGAGAGAGAGTGAGAGAGAGAGAGTGGGGGAGAATGGAAATGAGGGAAATGAGAGAAAGGAGAGCGCTCGCTTATGCCAGGGGTGTTTCTACGACTGAGTTAATCCATATGGTGGTGTATGTGGTGAACTCTTGGTGTAAAGAGTATAGCTAGCAGATCTCCACTCACCAATCATCATAGACACACGACTGCAGAAACAGATAAGCACCAAAATTACACCCTGTCAAGTAAAATCATCTGAAAAGTAGAAGCTGTATCTAAAATTTCTCATTATGAGAATGGATGAGTTGAAGGAACAGCATGAGATCATTCATACCACTTGTTTACTTGTTTACTTATTGATCTTGTTTTTAAAATGTAATGTTTCTACTGACATCACGGGTATTAACACGCAGTTTGCCCCCCCATTTGCCCCAGTTAAATTTATTTAGCAAGGTGATCATTATCCAATAGTATTGGATGGAGCTCCATTACTCCAGAGAATGCACATCTACTGCTCCACAGCCCAATGCTGGGAAATGAATACCCCTCTAGCTGATTTTCCTGACCACAGGCTCATGTGTGGCTACACTAGTGTGTCCCATATACTGCGGTAATATTCTGAAACGGTTTCGAGTTTTAGGTACCAAAAACAGCATTAGTTCATATGTACATGACCATTTTGCAAACCGGTACCTCAAATTTTAACTTTCGTTACTGTGCCTTTAAGACTGCTACATCTAAATGAGCTCTGTTCTCCAAACTGTTATATAACAATCTTGATCCCAAAATTGATATACATGCAGCCAGTTAGTTGTGGAAGCGAGCAGGTATCCGTGCTAGGCTAAAAGATCATGGTTGATCTTTTAGCAGAAAAAAATGAACGGCCACAAAAATGGCAAAAGCAGATAATGCTTGGCCTATAATTGTTTTTCTGCTATAAAAAACATTAAAGAATGAATGTTTTTTGCTATTTTTCTGAAGTTTTTATTTCTATTATATATATTCTATCTATTATATATTATATATATTTATAAGAGCATTCCTTGCTCTTATAAATAATTATTTTTCCCTGAACATGTACAGAGAGAGTTTCCATATTAACAACAATGCTATTCTCTTTATATTCGTTAGCCAAGGGTCTGTACTGTATAAGAACTGTCTCAGCATTTATTTCTATCCAGAGCCCATTTGACAGGTGGGTAATTGGATAATTAATACAGGGAAATGGGCATGGGCTAATGAAAGCAGGACAGAATGGCTGGATGAGTCCATAATGAAATCAAAACATTTTCTTCATTAGTAATGAACGACACCATCTAAAATGAGAACTGTGTAATTAGCAGATCTAAAGTGTTTTAAGATGATACCCATGAGAGACACACTGCAGGCCAGTCGTTTGGAAGCAACATTAACCTTGTAATAATAAGGAGAAGTAATATGTTTATTAACATAGAAAATAAGGATTTGACTAAATGTGTGCAGTAATTAATTGGTAATGAGTCATCTCCTGCTGATTCTCCTGCAGCACAAGAAACTTCAGCCACTCAGGTATGAGCCATTAAAACAACTTTATGCAATGATTGGTATTTCTTGCTCCTGGGCTTCCTCTACATTTGGGAAATGTAGTTTTTGAGCCACTTTTGAGACATACAGAACCGTTACTGAAAGTGGTGGAGTAATATTACCAGACTATATTAATATGACTCAGCCTGCTTCACCTATAGTGCTATAGAGTTCTATAGTGCAGTTAGCATGCCAAGCCCACAGTAGCCATAATATATAGAGCAGGGGTATTTAATTAAAAGGTCCAGTTAGAGAAAATGTCCTCGAGCCAAGGTCTGGAACATGATGTCTAACTTTCATCATCATTTGGTGCCATATCCTGTATACTAAAGTAGCCTAGTGGTTAACCCCTTAACACAGCAAGGCTTATTTCACACTAAGGTGTATTATACAGTAACTACAGTACAAACTGGTAATAGAAGTTTGTAACAACACTTTATGCCCACCAGCTTCTACCAGTATAACCCTTCTTGACTAAAAGCTTGGTTTTCTCTATTTAGAGCACACCTCGCTTTCTTCTCCGATCGCTTTCACTCACTCAAGTCGCAGCGCTCGTCAGACATCAGAAATATGATTGGCTGATTAGTGTCACTTGTGAGATTTATTGGACAGGGAAAAGTATACCATAAAGGCTAGAAACGTTTTGTTGGTTAATATAAACACTTAATCAAAGTTAAATAGTTTAATAGTTATAGGTCCAGGTGATGGATGGTACAGCGGAGCCAGACCGCGGTACGCCTATTAGTGACCTCTTATACAGATGCTATTCACCTAAGTATGCTGTACAGTATGCTGCATAATGCTGCCACATAATGCTACACAAAAAGATCCATCCACATGTATCCAGATATTTTTACTAACATTGCTTTTTCTATATGTTTTGTATAGAAAAAAACTCCTATTCTCTGCCTGAGTAGGAGCACATGGGTGATTCAGATATAGTGATGTCGCTACACTATTGTAAATAAATGGTAAATTTTGGGGTGCAAATTGGGTTTTGAGTCTGTCTGTAAGGTCTATTAATGGTAGACCTGCTGCTTGGGCAACACAGTGAGAAAATCACTGTTGTTAGCTTCATGCTATATTAAGGTCTATTATGGCTGTTATGCTGCTTCTTGAGTAATTTCATAATATTAGTGAGGTATTAGTGCCCCCTGCTGGGCTGGCACAATGTTTTTGTGTTCTTGTGTGGATGGAGAGAATTTCAGAAATACTTATAGAGTTGGACAGAAACGTCTGTGTTTTCAAAAATATCTGAATACGTGTGGGCCTGAGAAGAATTTATACATATCTAGACACAGCCCTAGTTGACACCCCCTGCGGGCAGAAAAATCTGCTGTAATTATAGAAGTGAAGCTAAACTAACTACCAAGTTATCAACCCCAAGGTTGCTGAGCTCAAAGAAACAACCGAGTCATCACACAGCCATCGAGTGCTTGATCAATATGTGAACACAGCAGCAATCATGCACAGCATTTTGTGTAAAATGCTGTGCTTTGCCCATCTGTCAATGATTTTCACTTTTTTTCAAGCACTTCTTGAAATAAAAAATAAAAGCTCATTCCATGTAGTAAGGCTATTTCATAGATGCTTGGCATGCAGTGTATATTGTAACAGCTGTTGTTATTATTGTTGTTATTATTATGATGGGTGTGAAAATGACACAATATGCCATGTCCAGTGTTAAAGCCGGTTTGGTGTGGTTTGCTGACAGTGTGAAACGCTCATCATAATTAATCAGAGTGATGCATAGGAGCATCTGTAAACAGGCTGAATTGTTTTAATTAACTGAAACTGAAAAGTTGTCAACCATCCAAAAACCGCCTTTTGGGCTTCACCAGAGTGTTTTATGATATTCTGGCACCGACACATGTGCTTCAAGCCATCTACACCTACCTGAAATGCATCATGTGTGTTAGTTTTGGGGAAACAAGAAGGAATGCAGTGTGGGGTTCCTCAGGGCTTAGATCTGAGACCTATGCAACTGTGCATGTGTGTATTTTTCTTCGAGCCATCTATCTTCCTCTCTGGTTTAAATGTAGTACGTGTGATAATAACCCCAAGGGTAAGGAATTTGCCTTTCTTTTGCTGCAGTTAACAATCTATACTCTTTTGGCAAGGCTTTACTGCAAATAACAGAACATTGCTGTGAGGTTTGGTTGCATTTAGCCACTGGAGCACTAGTAAGGTCAAGTACTGATGTTTAATGATTAGTTCTACCACTCTTACTTCATCCCAGACCTATTGGATGGAGCTCCATCACAGCAGGAATGCAGCTCCACTGCTCCGCTGCCTCCTCTAGCAGTTGCTTGGTATTTGGCATGATGACCTTAGGCTCATGGCAGTGCTTTCCTAAAGAGATCATACAAGCTGTGTGTGTGTGTGTGTGTGTGTGTGTGTGAAATTGTCTGTCTGAGTAAATGCCTGTTTAATCATTGTGTCCCTCTCTCTATTTACAGACGGTGAGAGACCAGATCACCCACTGCACGATGAAGCTTAGACAGACCACAGGGATGATGGAGTACTGCCTGGAGGTCATCAAGGAGAACGATCCCAGCGGTTTCTTACTGGTAATGAGGAGGGAAGGGGGATCTTGTATGTGTCAGACCACTCCATAAAGTCCTATCATGCACATCCCCAAGACTTTCAAGGGGATAAGGGCCAGGACTCTGTTGTGGCCAAAATGTGATGTGATGCCAAACCTGCTGAGTGAACACCAAACTGAGGCTTTTGTCGACAATCTCGAAAATCAGGGCTAAAATCGTGTACTGTAAACCTGCCATATCTCAGAAAATGTAAACTTTGATATCTTTCTAAAATTTTGATGCATTTTATATCAGAGTAAATTCATCCACAAACTGCGTCCCATAATGTCCTAAACCCCAAAAGTATCAATCCAGCTCACACACTACACATTGTCAATCCTATTATTTATGTAAACTTAGTTTAATGTTTCAATTCTATGAAAAAAGAGTCACGAGTGCATTCTGCAGTCTAGTACAGAGTGTAGTTTAGATAGAAATGTGTAAAATCATGTAACTCCAAAATTGTAATTTAAATAATGTATTTATGTAGCTTAATTTGAATGTGTAGCAAATAGACAGTAACTGTAGATCCTTATCTGTCTCTGTACTCACTTACACTATTAGACCTTCTTCTGTGTAGAGGTTAAATAGAGTGCAGGAGAAATGAAATTCAGAAGAGCAGTTAATTGGTGGCTTCTTTCTCTCATACTGTATACTCACCTGTTATGCTGGGCCTAGCCCTCAGCCATTACGCTGCATAAATAATTCATCTTTAATAGAAGCTATTGGAAGGAGATGAAATAGATCTGAATGCCACTCTGGAGGATCGATGCTCGCCTTCCAGTTGAAATTTTTATGAAGCATCGATTCCTAACGTTTCTCCGTCGCTCCTGTCTCTGAGACGCCGTGCCGTTCCTCTGTTGTCCCAAATGTTTCAGAAGCGTAGGACAGCAGCTTTTGTGTGAAAACAGTTCTGCAGCGCAAAATTACTGAAATTGGAACCTTTGTTTTCACAAGCCAGAACTATTTGGGAAAAAAAGTTGATGGCCTGAATTATTTATGTTTTAATGCAGGGTATGTAGAGTTTTGTGAGGACGTCCAGAGCACTTACCATCCGAAGAGGTGGAAAAGGAGCCTGTCAAGAGTCTTTTTTGCTTTTTGTGTTTCTCATGTGGACAGATCAAAGCCACTCTGCTGTTTTTAAACAAGGGCCTTTGGGGGTTTTATCAAGTGGCATACAGTACAAACCCCCAGCAACACAGCCTGACATAACAGTAGTGCACAAACTACTATTCTACTACCATGTCAGCTTCTCGGCTGTGCCTGGAATGGTCCACTCTAGTGGGTAACATCACTGTAATAACATTGCTCTGCCCATGGACTCCCCAGACTGGGCTTCAGTTCCCAGGATGGACAAGCACACCACACTACCCCAGTATGACTCCTAACACTACAATAACCTACCTGTGGAACAGGATTCATAAGTTTCAGGCAAATTCAATAAATGTATATATCTTCATTATACAGTTCAGTTGATTACTTCACCCCCTCCTGTCTTTATAGAGAGGTGATAGTCATCGTCCTGTCCCTTCACACTGTTTTATTAAAATGACTTTCTCCCTCCCGTCTTTGAGGTGATAACCACCACCCTATTATCTTTGCTCATCACACATCCTTTCATATCCTCATCTTCCTCCCCTCCCCCATCCCCTCAGTCTTTTCCTCTGCCTCCATCTTCATCTTTTACCGTCACCATCCTCCTTCTCCTCCTTCTACCCCTAGCACCCACTCAAACTCCCATTCATCCTCTTAAAGATCCAGTCTGACTCTTCCTGCTGAATTTCTAACAACTCAAAAGATGTCTGGCCAACAGTGACCCTATGATCAATAACTGAGCATTGACGAATTAAGCAGAAGGGAGGTGATGAATTTATGCAGCAACAGGCTAATACTGCTCCTGCAGATGGCATTGCACAAGTACGACGAGAATGAGGGGAATTTCCTGTAGACTTTGATTTTCATTTCTCTCTCTGTCACTGTCTCTCTCTATCTCTTTCTTTCAGATCTCAGATGCATTAATAAAGCGTGTGCAGGGGTCTCAGGAGCAGTGGGTGAAGGGGGCCTTGGAGCCCAAGGTCTGTCCTGAATTCCCCCTTAGCATCAACACTGACCCTCTAATGCAGAGCATCCTGCAGCTGGACTTCACACAGAGCAAAGGTAACACACACACACTCACCTAGGTCTGACCAGTTTATTAATATCAGAAGTTTGTTTACTGTTAGAGTTGGGATGATATGACTGACTAATTTCAGTATTATTTTAGTGAAGTTTTCTGCAGTTTTGTTGCATTAAAAAGGCACATTTCACCACAGAGTGATGAAATCTAACCGGACCGCTTTGGTTTCTTTTCAAAATCCTATCTCCCATCTGCTTGGTGCAAAAATGTGAGATTAAAGAGGATTATGCAAATGATTTTAGCAAACATCTGTATGCGTTTTAAGATGTAAAGAGAGTTAATCAGATTGATTTAGTTTTTTATTTTTCCCGTTTGTTTTAGTGACACTCGCCAAGTCACAATTGTTCACAGCGGTGGTGGAATGAAACCAGATGGCTTATTTTAGCTATGCCTCTAAAAGCCACATTACAGAAAGTTACAGACACTATTTAAAAAAAGTCTTTTTTTCCAGATTTTGCCTTAAAACGTGCATATTTACTAGTATTGTGGGCTTGAAAATCACTCCATATTTCAGCCCACCTGGTTCACCCCCCACCCCCACCCCCCCAAGATAAAAGCCCCATGATTCCTTAGTGTCAGAACTTTGCTCCAAGACTCATGCATACCGCGCATGCTCTGTCCGATATCATGTTTCAGATGGTCAGAAGCCTGCATTAATGAAACAAATGCATGCAGGGGTCCAGACAGAGACGGAGAGCACAGGAGGTATTTTCAGAGATGCTAAAATTTCCCCAGAATTTGTTTGTAAAACCCCCAGAACAGTTCTTTCTTCCTGTCTTGTTTAGGACGCTGTGCGTTTCTGAATATCAGGTTTCCATGCTGTGCTGATCCAGGACCTTGACCTTAAACTAGATTATGTATTATATGAGGAACAAATGCTAATCTGATTGTTGTGCTGGCTTTCAGTAACTACTTGTCGTGTTCATGGTCAAATATTGAGGATTTCACTCATGCTAAGGTAAAGATCTGTTAAGTAAACAATGTATGTAAAATGTAGTCGAGAAGCACTAAAGCTACGCTTCTAATGAATCTAACAATAAATCTGGCCTGTTGGTATCACACAGTGTGCACGCCTTAGTCATCAACCTGCTTCAGACACCTGCTGTGTCTGACGACTTGACATGCAGGTTGTGTGGTGCTATTCAGATGCTACCACCTTTACTTTTTACCTGTTACTGATTGACTACAATCAATAGGCGTAAACAGTGCCAATTGGATTATTCACCAAACTGTTTCTTTTAAGCTGCAGAACTGCCTTCAGATCAGCACAGAAGGGCAACCTGTACCGTCAGTGTCTGAGCGTATGCTCGCCCTCATGCATGTTACATGTTACAGCACTCTCACCTCCCTCTGTTCCCCTGTAAATCGAACTCTGTCTCACTTCTGTCTCACTCCTGTCTCACTTGAACCCTGACGAGGTGTGCTGTGCTGTGCTGTAGGAAATCATTTTCTCTCTCAACAGACACTCCCGCAGTCCCTCCAGCACCTCTGCTGCAGCTGGAAAAATGCTGCATGCGCAACAACAGCGCCACGCTGGCCTGGAGGATAACTGCAGTTCAGGCGCTGCCCGTGGAGGGCTACATCCTGGAGCTGGACGACGGAAGTGGTGGACAGTATCGGGTACGTGAAACTAGATGCGTGTGAGCTCAGTTCTGTTAAAGTGAACTAGATTGGGAATCAGCTGTAACTAACTGATCTCTATGCAGCCCCAACCTTTAAAGGGGACTTTATGGGGGCTCTTTTTATGGTCCTCTTGAGCACTGATGAGACCTCTGACCAGGCTTGTTTACCTGGGTAACGCAAAATTTTGGGTAGTGTAGTGCAATCGCGCTAATCAGTTTTGCTTGTGGGTCTGTTTAGAGGGATTTGAATTACTTTAACAGGCTTACATATGCACAGAACACTCAGCAGAAGACTCAGCAGTCTTGAGACCACTTAAAATGCGGAACCAGTGCCCTTAGAACAATGTTTGGTCGTTCAAAATGATCTTTTATAAATTTTCTAAAAACATAAGCAGAATATCTATATCTATATGCTTAGGGAATGTATCATTATGGAAACAATAAAACATAACATACATGTGCCATACATTGTTTTATGGTTTTCCAACTTGTTAAATTCAGCAAATAAACAGCAATTAAACCAAAGCAATTAAATATTACAGTGTTTTCTTTGAAGATGATGTAACTGCAATTTATACTTACAACATCAATAAAGCGTGCCATTTTACCAGGGACGTAGAACCTGTGTACAAGAGTATATCTTTATTTATGTTGTTAAGATGATCTTTATTGTGAGATTATTGTGAGATTAGCATTTGTATTTATATTTAATCATTTGATAACATGTTATTTAGATAAGTAATCTTTTGATAATCTGTACTCTCCAACATAAGTCACATATGTTCAACTAAACATCTATTAAAGTCACTTGAATTCTCCTCTTGGTCTAAAACACTTTTCTAAACCAAATCCTAACATTAACCTCCATCTAAAACCGGAACCTAACCCCCACTGTGGTCTTGGTCTTAAGCCTGATCAGAACTCTGACACTGCTGAGAATGCAAGCATTAGAAAACTGCTAAGTTTCACCAGATAGTTAAACAACAGTCTTAAGGGGCTAAAGTGACAGATAATTTTGTGTGTTTCACAGAAGTAATGTCTAAATGCTGTTCAGGATCTTTTTTATTTATTTATTATTATTCATTCATTTGGGTTAAGAGCATCTGGATCAATAAAAAGAAATGTAAATTAGGGCTGCAGCTATTGATTGATTTATTGATTGATTATAGTAAATGATTCTACTGATTATTCCATCGGTTAATCCAGTAGTCAGCTAATATTTTATTTTATAATTTTAAAGACTTTATTTGTTTGAACTTTATTAAAGAGCAGTAGTGAAATAATACAGAAAAAGGTAAAGAGCACATAGGGTCCAGCCCATTCCCTTCACCCCTATTCTAAGCCACCTCTATGGTCTGATACTGGCTTGACAAGAATCCATAAGAACAGTATAACACAGGCTCAAAGGTCATTGTCTCAGGTAGTCAGACCTAGGGAAAAATATAAGCAACACTAAGCAATACAGCCAATACCTGCATCTAGCCCATCCCCTTCATCCATATACTAACCACCCACTAAAAAAAAAAAAACAGATCTTTAAAAATAAAACAACTTACGTTAAAAATTTAGTAGAACATGGTGCAGCTGTCCACACAAAGCTGTCCATACAGTGGTCTGATTTACTGAAAAAAAGATGAAATAACCATTTCTATTATTGAGATTTACTACTAGGCCTAAATGTCATTCTGTAAGTCTGGCTACTCTACATTTATGTACTATGTTGAAATGTTGTCCTACCCTTTCTGACTATCCTCACTGCAATCAAACATATCTGAACATACTTGCTGCATTGCATCGGGGCATTTTAGGCTCCAGTTGCTACTTACACCACCTGATATTTTGCTTTCTGCAGTATTTGTAACGCTGTTTGTTATTGGCGGGAGGAACTGTGTATCTGGAGGGTAACTGAGCTGATATGGAAGCTGTGCTGAAGTTTATCATACAGTACAGAGGGTGTCAGTGTGTGCTCTGATGTTTTTAGAGTTCCGAACTTTTTGTAGCTCATCTCTGTATTTATTATTCATGACCAACATTCCGCACATCTTCACATCAGACCAAATGTTTACTCCATCCCCTTTAACTATCTCCCTCTTTTTCTCTCTCAGGAGGTGTATGTAGGGAAGGAGACGGTGTGCACGGTGGACGGCCTCCACTTTAACAGCTCCTATAACGCTCGAGTCAAAGCCTACAACTCCATTGGGGTCGGAGCTTACAGCAAGACTGTGGTCTTAAAGACGTCTGATGGTTAGTGACTGTCTCTCGCCCTTTTTTTCATCCCCTCTCCTCCTCTCTTTCTGCACTCCTTTTGATTGCCCACACTGTCTCTGTCACTTTGTTCTAAACCTCCCTCCCACTCTCTCTCTCTCTCTCTTTCTTTGTGGGGTCCACCAAACAGACCATGAAAGTGAAGGACCCCTGCTGGGGAGGGCTGGAATTAATCAGCGCCAGAGGAAAAACTCCTCTCATCCCATCTTATCTGTCCTGCTGTGACTAAAACACCCGCTCTGTAGAAACCTTTTGAGAGGCTGAGGATCTTTAACTTTTAAGTGGAAGACATAATATATAATGATTGACTGAAATGTAGCCTCTGAGCCCCACAATTTCACAGTTTTTTGGGATATCATAGATCGGAGTGTGGAAATTGCTTAAACTCCTGTGGCCTGTATGTGGGTCCACACTCCAGTTCCTCACTCTCATCAATAACATATTATTACTAAGACAAAGATGACCACAATTTGTGTTGCACACAGATGGAATTTCACCTCCGCCTTCAACCCATCACATCCCAGTGAGCATACGTGCCCGGAGCAGTGGGTAGTTTTCGCTTGCTCAAGGTCCCACAATCCTGTTATCAGTAACCTGGTGCTCTAACAAAATTGTTACTGTCAAAATGTGTTTGCATTATTATGGTGTGGGGCTGTTCTTCAGGAGTTGGGTTCGGCCCCTTAGTTCCAGTGAAAGGAACTCTTAATGCTTCAGCATACCAAGAGATTTTGGTCAATTTCATGCTTCCAACTTTGCGGGAACAGTTTGGGGACGGCCCCTTGCTGACCCAACATGACTGCACACCAGTGCACAAAGCAAGGTCCATAAAGACATGGATGAGCAAGTTTGGTGTAGAAGAACTTGACTGCCCTGCACAGAGTCCTGACCTCAACCCGACAGAAGACCTTTGGGGTGAATTAGCACGGAGAATGTGTGAATCAGTGTCTGACCTCACAAATGCTAAACCTTGTGGAAAGCCTTCCCAGAAGAGATGAAGCTGTTATAGCTGCAAAGGGTGGCCTGACTTCAAATTAAATCCTATGGATTAAGAATGGGATGTCACTCAAGTTCATATGTGTGCATAGGCAGGCGAGCAAATACTTTTGGCAATATAGTGTTTTTAGTTGAATCCAGTCTTTCTTCTACCAGTGAAATGTTCCTTGTGCCACTGTCTGCTACACAAACCCAAAGCATGATTGACATACGCCATGCTTAACAGTTGGAAAGGTGTTCTTTTTATGAAAATCTGCACACTTTTTTCCCCAGACTTTGCTCATTGTGGACAAAAACTTAGTCCACAGGTATTGCTCCCAAAATGCATCAGGTTTGTTTACATTACAGGTTTGAGAAGTCAGAGTGTTTATTTATTTTTTATTTATTATTATTACTTATTTAATTATAGTGTTAAAATTAGCATCACCTGGCCTTTCCCAATCCTAGCCTTTGCTAAACTTCTGTCCAGAGCAGTGCCAATATTTTTGCATGCCACTATATACAGCTCACAGCAGTTTAACTTGTTCTCTACCTGTTCACACTTGTCATGACAGGTTAGGCCAGACACAGAGGGATGAACACTCGCAGAGATGGACTCAATGCAAGTAATTTATTAACCAAAACAAGACAAACAAAAGGGGGCAAGATGCAGCAGCTAAAGGGCATAAGCGTGAACAGTGATCGACATAACCAGAACATGGCAAACAAGAAGGCGAAAACAAACAGACCTGAGACCGGGGGTTTAGCTGGGGAACCAGCAACTAGACAAGAGCGGCTAGACCGACCCAACCTGTAACTGCTGCGTGGCAGAGGGTCGCCTAGCTGGAACGAGAGTAGTAGAGCAGGATCCAGAGTTGAGGGAATCTCTCCGTGACAAGCGAGCGAACCTCGCTGGAAGCTCGAACCTCCGGGTGGATTGCTTGCAAACGATAGGCAACCTCGAGGTTCCTTAACCATAAACCATATATCCATTTAATTCTCTGCCTTGAACAGAGTATCAAAGCTCTTTAAGTACCCCCAGTCTCAGGTGAAACGCGTGAACTAAACAAGACCCCAGGGGAGAGCGCGAAACAGAGGGGCTGAAAACACTGAAGTAATAACTGAAGTTATATTTCTGGTAGAGGCTAGCCAGTCAGAACAGAGATCATATATCTCTCTTAAAGAAACAGTAACAAAAATAGCCAACAAGCATTTTTTTCTGCTCCTGTAAAGTTTGTAACATTTTGAAGATATGAGATTTTCTTATGACAGCAGCATCAAAGGTGGAGTCTAGATGTTATAAATGTCCAGCCTTAATAACGCTTTTCCTTTTTGCTTTCCTCTCTCTTCTTTCATGGTCTCTTTTTGACAGTTGCCTGGTTCACCTTTGACCCTACCTCAGCACACAGGGACATTGTCTTGTCAAACGAAAACCAGACTGTGAGCTGCAACAGCTACGACGACCGCGTGGTGCTTGGAACCGCTGCCTTCTCCAAAGGTGTGCATTACTGGGAGCTTAGCATAGATCGCTACGACAACCACCCTGACCCGGCGTTTGGTGTGGCGCGCATTAACACGATGAAGGACATGATGCTGGGCAAGGATGATAAGGCCTGGGCCATGTATGTGGACAACAACCGCTCCTGGTTCATGCACAATAACTCCCACACCAACAGGTAAGGCCTCAGTTTGATGGCTTTTAGCCAGGGTGACAAAACAACAATGATTAATATCCAGGCTATTACTTTGGTAATTTAGGTGGGGATGTTCCTCATTTACTTAAATGATTTAAAAGAGTTTAGTGGATTTGGTTCCACATAGTTTTCTTGATTCCAAAAAAGCAAGACATTGGAAAGAGGTGCGATAGTAATAGTAATCAAATACAACAGAATTTTGTGATTGTTTGAAGAGCTATTAACTTAGCTGATCTGCACCTCATTCTCCAGCCAGCACCTACAGTTACAGGTAGACGTTTCAGCATTGGTGATGCTGTTTAACTCTGGGTCACTATGTGTATGCTGTACAAAGTGAAATACACCAAATCTAGTGATGTATGTGATGAGTATGTATGTGACAGCGTCAGTGACAGTGTCAACTTGGGGCAAACTTTATTTTCTCTATGAGAGATGGAGCTCAGAACCCAGTCACACATTTATTTAGACCATTTGTATTGCTAGAATTACTATTTTTAAGTGCTATAAATTTGGTTTCTGGCCACATTATGGGTAGTGTTTCTACAGAATGTCCTATCATCTGTTAGACTCTTTAGGTTTGACTCTTCAATGGCTTGTTCATAGTATCTCTGATTGTATCAATATGTCTTGTTGCTGGCCGTCCTCTGTTCCAAGCATATTTGTCTTTTCCAGTGGCAGCTGAGGCTTAAGTTCAAAGGTGTCCATTTTTCTCCTGTCCTGCTTTTATTGGCCTCCCATAAAAGTGCTGAAAGTGGAGGCCACATAAAAGGCCACAGAGTGGAGGAATTCTTACCTTTATCATTACATGTCTGACAAGTCATTATATCTGATGATCCTTAAAAATAGTTAAAAAGTTTATATAGTTCAAAATAGTTTAGGGAAAACTGATCACTCTCTACAGGCAATGGCGTAATACCTGTTATGTACACATTGTACACAAGCCTCGACTAGAGACACAGACAGGACATGTTCATTGTAGTGACTTGTATATGTCTGCATTGTCAGAAGTAATCGTACCTAGGTTTTTGTTGTTGCAGTTGAGCTTAGCTGGGACGCAATAGACCAACTTCTGAGCATGACTGGTGTTCTGAATGATAGCAAGCTTTGAGACATTGAGTTCCATTCTGTTTCTTCTGTGGAAGTATATTACAATGATCAATCCGCCAACATCACTGGCAACTGCAGGATGTCGGTTTAGGCGCTGTATAATTGTCTGATGAGATTTGAAACATTTGTAGCCAATTAATCTGAGCCTAACTAATCTAATCTAATCCGGTTTCATAACCCGATGACCCAAAGTAATCACTGAAGACTCTCCTCTCTGAAGACTTTTTTCCTATTACTTCAGTATTGATATCAACACCATATTCATGCTGCTGCATCACTTGTAGATGTAACTTTCACAAATTCTTCTAAAATAAGCAAGGATTTGTTCTCTTAAAGGACCATTTCCACAACCCGTAACAGTGCACCACATGTAGCTAAAGAGCTAAGCAGCTTCTTCTGTGGCCAAACAAAGATCATGGCTGGGAGTGTGTTCCATTTACGCAATTAGCTTTTTAAATTTTTTGAAACCAATTGAAAAACTGGAGTAATTTGCTCTGCTTCCAGCTTGATGGGAACATGTAGACCAACCATAGTTTGTATATGATGTTTAAGAAATGTAGGTTTATAGGGAGATAAATATAAAAAAAAAATCTGCCCCATTATAATTTATTTTGACAAAACAAAATAATAAATATACAGCAAAACTATTTAGTGCATCTAGCAAACACTCAAAACACATCTAATAAGTGTTGGATGTGAATAAGAGTGAATACCTACTTTAAAACACCAGTTCCGCAACTTTACACCCACGACACAGAGTACAGTAGCTGTGACAACTAATATATGTATTAGATGACCAGCTCAACAGAGACAAACTAAACAATAGCAAGTAAACAGAGTTAAATAAAATTAAATAACTGCTATTTCTAAAAGTCATTTTTGTAGGGCCCATACATTTAAATAAGTTACACTACTGGGTAAATTCCACATTGCAAGTTTCCTCAACCCAAACTTTCTTAAATTGTCCATGAGAAACCTTACCCTCCTTATTGAGAACACACCCTTAGGTGCATGCTAATACTGGATTTCTGTGTCAGTCCACTTGAAAGGACGGGCAGTCTGTAGGTGACTAGCAAGGACATGTGCCAGCATGCTAACACACTTGTCTGAATTCTTCTTGCGTGCTATGTGGAGGCTTTCACAGCTCAGGGGGAAAACTTAGCAGTAGCGCTATAGCTGAGTCACTTGGTGGTAACCTTAAGATGAGGCCTGAAAGTGAGGTGAACAGAAACTTAACAGAACTTAAATACTATTAAGTACTATTGATTTTTTTTTCCAGGAGATATTATTTAAGTAAGAAAGTCAAAGGAAAACACTGTAAATGTAAAAGGAATGCTTATGAGATACAGACTAAAAGAAACGTGGGATCCCTAACATCCCTGCAAGATCTGGCCAACCATAAAATCTGCTAAAGTGTCCATAGAAGGAAATTGACTTCCACTCTCACTTTAAACTTGAAAACCAATCTTCCAGTCAATCCAGAAAAAATCTTCCACTGTGAGGCGACAAACAAACGATGTGGAGCTGAAAGGCTAGCCATGAAGCTCTTACTAAGAAAAACAAAGATCTCAGATCCAGATCTCAACATCACTGAATGTGACCTAAATGGTGAGAAGCACCACTGAGTTCTATAAAAATACTAAAAGTGAGAAAGGTAAAGGTGAATGCATGAAATACTCAAACATCTGACAGTAGATTTAGTTCTTGAATAAAATATATTATATGGACAGAAGTTTAGGGACACTTGCTCATTCTTCCGAAATCAAAGGTATTAAAAAAAGAGAGTTTATCCTGCTTTTGTTGGAGTAACTGTCTCTATTGTCCAGGGAAGGCTTTCTCTTTGCAAGTCAAGTCAAGTCAAGTGGGTTTTATTGTTATTTCAGCTACATACAGAGTACTCAGTGAAACGAAACAACGTTCCTCCAGGACCATGGTGCAACATAGACAGTGCATACAAAATACAAGTGCAACACAATACAAGTGCAGACAGACAACACAACACAGTACAGACAGAGGATAATAAATAATTGGGGGTAGTGTGCAAATTATGCAGTGTGTAATAAATACATGTACATTTATGGCATTTAGCTGACGCTCTTATCCAGAGCACTTACATGGTTACTCATATTACAGAGGTGGGCCAATGGAGTGTTAGGAGTCTGGCCCAAGGACTCTTATTGGTGTAGCGCAGCATAGTCACCCAGACCGGGAATTGAACCCCAGTCTCCCACATGGTGTGGTAGCTCAGTGGCAGGTAGTGGTGTTATCTGTTGCGCCACACTAACCATGGGGTAAATATTGAGTCCAGTGAGGTAGTAAGGTTATTGGTGCAAATGCTTTGTGCAAATTGCTTCCCATTGTATCTGGGGTAAATAGTTGGAGAGAGAGATGGAGAGAGAGAGAGAGAGAGTGTGTAAATGTACCAGAAAGATATCAGTTCAGAAGTTGAGTTGTGTTGAGGAGTCTGATGGCTTGGGGGAAGAAGCTATTGCAGAGTCTGGTCGTGTTGGACCGGATGCTACGGTACCTTCTTCCTGATGGCAGGAGGGAGAGCAGTCTGTGTGAAGGGTGGGTGGAGTCATCCACAATGCTGGTTGCTTTGCGGATGCAGCGGGCAGTGTAAATGTCCATGACGGAGGGGAGAGAGACTCCGATGATCCTCTCAGCTGTCCTCACAATGCGTTGGAGGGTCTTGCAGTCAGAGGCTGTGCAGGTCCTAAACCAGGCAGTGATGCAGCTGTTTAGGATGCTCTCTATGGTCCCTCTATAGAAGAGGGTGAGGATGGGTGGAGGGAGACGGGTCTTTCTCAGCTTCTGGAGGAAGTAGAGACGCTGCTGGGCTTTCTTGGCTTTCTTAGCTGCGAACTCAGTATGTTGGATGATTATCACCTCACCTCATCCTCAACTCTCCAGCTCATCCCAGAAGTACTGGAAGGAGCACCAGCCATCATTCCAGAGAACACAGTTCTTCCACTGCTTCACAGCTCAATGCTAGGGGGCCTTTATACCCCTCTAGCCCATGCCTGGCATTAGGAGGCACGGAGCCAATATATTCATGTTTATTTGCTCCAGAGAGTCCTATTCTATTGGCAGTACTTCTCTACAGAGACTAGACAAGCTGGGGTGTGCATTTGCACATTGTGTCAGCAATGTGTGCAACCTAAATTAGCTGAATGCATTCATTTGAAGGGCTGTCCATAAATATTTGGACATATAGCGCATGCTTAGAAAAAAAAAATAAAAGAGTGTTCTCTGGCAGTTTCACAGCACTGTAGTATAAAAGGTTTGTTTGTGTAATAGACTGTTTGTCTGACTAGAGAGGGATGACTAGAAAGTTTCAGTTATTGCTGTCTGAAGAAGAAAGCAAGCAAACCTCAGAGAAATACAGGAAAAGCACGCTCTGTGATTTGAAAGGTTATTGCTGGAAACTGTGCTTCTTCACTCTTGATGCAGCAGATAAAGAAACGAATGAGGAAAAAGTTATGAGCCGTGAGACAAGAAAACTGGGTCAGATTTAATTGTCATCACCTTCTCTGGGGGTAAAAATAACTGTCTTCACACAGTCACCCACACCTCTCAGAACCTTTTGAGCTTCTTAAGAGAGCATTGGTTGGATGGTGTCAGCTTTAACTGGAGGTTCAGACACAGCCTGTCTGCGAAAATCTTATTTACACTGTATTCATCTGTGTTCTCTGCTTCTTCCTTCTCTTTCTCTCTCCATTCAGAGCCGAGGGCGGGATAACTAAGGGTTCCACGGTGGGTGTTCTGCTCGACCTGACCAAGCACACGCTTACGTTCTTCATAAATAAAGAGCAGCACGGCCCCATGGCCTTCGAGAACCTGGAGGGAGTGTTTATGCCTGCGGTCAGCCTCAACCGCAACGTACAGGTATGAAATGCCCGCTACTGGTACGAGGTATCACCATATGTTCCAGCATTTTGGAGATGTCCTGTATTTTGTGGACTACTTAAAGGACAGATTTAATGAACCAAGTAGAATTTACACTGATGCCTAATCCCCCATGGGGCCTACTGACTAGGGACCAGCCCTGGCAAATACTGTACCTTGGGACCGTACTTGCCTGTACTAGGATT
Organism: Salminus brasiliensis; assembly: GCF_030463535.1. Classification (NCBI taxonomy): domain Eukaryota; kingdom Metazoa; phylum Chordata; class Actinopteri; order Characiformes; family Bryconidae; genus Salminus; species Salminus brasiliensis. Next base: position 33,393,774 of record NC_132878.1, read on the forward strand.
TAAAACACTATTCCATAAAGGGGAATTGATAGACCTTAATCTTGATAGACCTTAATCTTGAGACCAAGGTCTTTACTTGGACTTGCCTTGTCTGGGTCTTGACTGAGACTCAAAGTCTTTTGTCTTTACTCTGTCTGACTTCTACTGGTCTTGACAACCAAACCACCTCATATTTGCTCAAGCCATAGTATATAATCGGTCATCTTTCCATGGCTGTACTGCACACAGCTCAGAGCAACAGCCCGTTTAATGAGAGCTGAAATGGCTGTTCCACTCCAGTGTCATCCATCTCACCCATGGGAACTCTTTCTGCCAACATACTGTGCAAAGCTATTTTACAGCCAAGCTTGAGGCACTTCCAAAGTTGGAGCATATGATTTTGCCATGAATGCACCTTTAATCACTAGACATCCTCATTTATTCAAAACGTCCCTCATTCTCACATGTGGAATTTATTGATAGTCCAACTTTTATGCTTAGTGTAACATATGCTGTCTTTTGGTGAAGGGTGAGGTTCTGAATAGTGTTACTGACCATTGAGGGTGAGATAGAGTCAAAAACAGGGCATTTTAGGTCCCAATTTAGGCAGAGATCAGGAGCGGGTGAGTTAGAGTTAAGGCTGGGACCAGGAGAGGGTGAGTTAGAGTTTAGGCTGAGACCAGGAGCAGATAAATTAGAGTTATGGCTGAGACCAGGAGCAGGTGAGTTAGAGTTTAGGCTGAGACCAGGAGCAGATAAATTAGAGTTATGGCTGAGACCAGGAGCAGGTGAGTTAGAGTTATGGCTGAGACCAGGAGCAGGTGAGTTAGAGTTATGGCTGAGACCAGGAGCAGGTGAGTTAAAGTTTAGGCTGAGGGCAGGAGCAGGTGAGTTAGAGTTAAGGCTGAGACCAGGAGCAGGTGAGTTAGAGTTAAGGCTGAGACCAGGAGCAGGTGAGTTAGAGTTTAGGCTGAGACCAGGAGCGGGTGAGTTAGAGTTTAGGCTGAGACCAGGAGCAGGTGAGTTAGAGTTTAGGCTGAGACCAGGAGCAGGTGAGTTAGAGTTTAGGCTGAGACCAGGAGCGGGTGAGTTAGAGTTTAGGCTGAGACCAGGAGCAGGTGAGTTAGAGTTTAGGCTGAGACCAGGAGCGGGTGAGTTAGAGTTTAGGCTGAGACCAGGAGCAGATAAATTAGAGTTATGGCTGAGACCAGGAGCGGGTGAGTTAGAGTTTAGGCTGAGACCAGGAGCAGATGAGTTAGAGTTTAGGCTGAGACCAGGAGCGGGTGAGTTAGAGTTAAGACTGAAGCCAGGAGCGGGTGAGTTAGAGTTTAGAGTATAGAGTATAGAGTCAGGGGTCCTCCAGGACCAGGGTTGGAAACCACTGGATGTGTTTGTAATATTATTATTATATGTGTTTATAATAGTATTTTGTCCATATCCTGCAGCCCTAGTTTAAGTAGGTGTTCTGTTTTTCTCTTTATAGGTGACCCTAATTACAGGTCTGGAAGTGCCAAAGAGCATCAAGTAATGACCTCGGACCTGTGTGGACGATCTGCGTACTTCAGGGTCAGACAGCTGACTCCTTCTCCTCGAGAAACGAGCTGCAGCTCGATGCCGTTCGATGGGAGATCAAAGAGGACTTTTTAAGAGAATATATATTATTTAATATCTTATCTGTTTCTTTTTCTCCACACTTTCAATTGCATCTCTCAAGTGCATACAATCAAAACTCCCATGTTTACAGTCAGCTAGCCACAGGGAGCCCATCGCGAACAATAATTTGGGTTTGAAGGACAGTTTCACCTGTTTGTTTAAACGTCTGACCATGCAGTTGGCCTGGTTTCCGAAGCTAAGCTAACGGCGAAGCATGTCGTGATCAAACAGCATCCTTGGTTTTTGTATGTTGAAACCCAGGATGGCCTTGGGAAGACATGTATAACTTTGCTATCACACAGAGAGCGCAAAACAACTTAAGGTCAAGATTTTGTGGCAACAGCTATGAAGTTCGCGTCCAAGTCCGAAATTGCTGAGTTTCCAAATTATTTGTTAAAAAACTGTTCCCTAAGCCATTTTGCCATCCATTATTTTACTTTTATGGAACACTGCATGTAGTTTTAGAATTGCTAGTGCAATGTACAGTTTCTGTACATTTAAATTTGTTACATAATTATTTACATTTATTTGACTTTAAAATGCAAAAATATTTAGAACAAAAAAATTCTTGTTTCAGTGACATGAATGAGGCCAAATCACTTATAGTTTGCACCAACTAATATATTTAATAGACAGATCCCAACAAAAAATAGCATTTAGTTTGAGTTAGTATAAGTTTTGTGCCCTTTTTGTGTTTTCATTTCAGTGGAATACTTTGACTACAGTACCCAGCATGCATTATGCAAATTCATCATAAAGCTGTTGGGGAACCGCCCCAGTTAATAAATACATCCTTCTGCATTAAAAAAACAAAACAAAACAAATGAAAACATTACAGTATTTAACTGTAAAACCTTTCTCTAGAGACTAGAGGAGATTGATGATGGGATGACAACGGTTACATTTTTCATTCTGGCTGAACTGCTTTTTTAGTTAAGTGTTTGAGATGTGGAAACCATATTGTGGCCAGATCATGCCTTACAGCCCACTCCCACTGAGAACAGTGACACTGTGCTTGTTTTTTCTCTTGTTTCCTGAAGCTCCCTCAAACAGGTGGAACTGTCCCACAACCACTGTCCAAGAGTACCAGCAGGTTATCACATTATTTTCACTGCAAAAATGACATCTGGGCAAGTGGAAAAAGCTTATATGTAGGCATTATGTCTACACAGACAGAATAATCATATGATATTCTAACAACAAGCACATAAATCATGTCAAATATTAGACTGTGTGATAGTGAAGAAGCTGTCACGTGCCAAGATGCCATGTTTTGCAGTGTTCCGCAAAATCTCAGGTTTAACAACTTGTTAGTTGGCTGGTGGTCCGGACACAGATTAGACGTTTTACACTGCCAGTGGAGATTGATGAAAATTTCCTTTAGTACTGGACTCAGTCTGTGTCTGGAAAACTGCCCCCCTCACTGCAAACTATGATTTCTTTCATTGGATGAAAATGAGTACTAAGAGTGTTCACAAATAGACAGATAAACCCAGATTTTTAAAAATGTCAAGAGGTAAACAACATCATCCAGAATGATGTTAAATCTCCATTCTAGAGAAACGTACCAGTGGTTTTCACAGTGGTGGTGAATGACGAGTTTAATGCCACTAAATGTGTCCTCAGCTGCAATTTTAGTCCCACCGACAGAAGAGGTATTAAGGGTCACCTAAGGTTCATTGATGCGAGCCATGGAGACGTCTAAGGTCTTGGTGCCGAATATCAGAGGACGACTTTAGAGGTATTGTGGAGTCCACAAGATCTGGTCAGATTTTTTGTAGTGACGCAAGCGGTCCTTGGTGGCCAAAGACAACAGATCTAGATTTACAGATTTACCTCTCTTAAATGCCCCACTCTAATGAAACGTGCTGTCAGAGTGATGTCCAGTAGTGGTAAATAGAACCAGTTTAGTCATAGAAAGTATTGAAATGACTATGAATACAGTGCCTGATGCCTGATACACTGGTTTACACTAGCTTTAAGATCAGATTTTGGCCTAAAATGTATATTTTTGAATACATTCGTGAGGAGGTGAGCATGCAGGGTGTTGTTAGACAAACCTAGTCCCTCAGAAAGATACCCTTTCTTCATATTTACCACTATTTTACCATGATCAACATTACATAGAAAACTCAGTGGGCAGGTTTAGGTTCACTGGTGGGTTTGGATAGTAAATGAAATGGCTATATTCGTCAGGCTGACCTCTGGACCTCTGGTAAAGACATCAGTCTGTAAGTTTCTCTACAATGGAGGATTTCACACCAAAGCACACAATTGGAATCCCCCATTTCACTCACCTGCGTATCAGTTTATATGACGTCACGTTCTGGTACTCTGAAAACTGCACAACCGTCCTGAGTCTCGGAATGTTTACACGACCCTTGCCAAAAAAAAGTCCAACAGGACAAATGTGAAACTCACAAAGGGATGGGATGACTTACTTTTCCATGAAATCAAAATGAAGAGAAAAAAAAACAACGACAGAGACATTGCATTGCTGCTTGAAGTTCTACGCCATATCCAGTCAACGTTTAGCCAGCATTTAAGACTGAAGTCTTTCACACTGTGATACATATTTAAGAGGTGACTAGCATTCCATAGTAGAGATTTATCAAGTTATCGCAGATGTCCTTTATGTTCACAACTGTATTTTTCATTTAACTTAATAGCCCCAACCCTGCTTTCCCCTTGTATAATTTCTGAATGGGAGGGAAAAAAACAAACATGTTCTTGTATAGTGAGAAACACGCTAAGGTCGTTTTCTGCATGGTATACAGCTGTAAATATGGACAAACCAGTGGAGCCAATATGCCCCCAGCATGAGGTTTACAGTCTTCTATTAAACTTGTGTTTGTATATAGTGTAATCAGTAATCAAAAGGAAAGTGGAGGTGTCTGCCCTCTAGTGTTTGATTTAGGGTACTGCAAGAACCCACCTTAAGGCCTGTAGTCAACTATTCAAGCAAATACAGCACAGTCTTTAGTCCAGCCTGGAACTTTTCCTTTACAGTCAAATACTAAACAGTATTAAATGATATATATAATATAATATATAAACATGCAAAGTTTTATTATTAGTTCTAATACCTCTTCTGGAAAAAACTGAACTGCAGGGACTGACAGCATTGACATCAAGTTTAGGAATCTGTACCTGGAGGTGTTTCTCAAAGCAGGATTTCTCAGTTAGCCCGAAAACTTAAGCTCAAAAAGTCAGGACTGACCACTATGAAGGTTCCTCAGGTCTTCTCCCACTGGACAGGCTTGACTTTAGGCTTAAGGTATGTGGCTACAATGATGGTCCTGCTTTGTGATATACCCTCTTGGTTACCAAAATAATAATAATAATAATAATAATAATAATAATATGATGTAAACTGTAAATAATGTTATGCGATGATATGTGTTGTAAGCTATAAAACGAAAACTGACCGCTCTTCAGACTACTCAGCACATTGGTGATCTAATCAGAGGAAAGGAGAGAGAGATGAGGAAAAATTGCAATAACTGAGGTTTGGGTGAAAGACCACATCTGAAACTACTACTACCACTATTCCCCCCGTCTCCTCCCACACTCCTCCAGAACATCTGGTGGATCTGCTCTTTCTAGCACAAGCAGAGGCTGTTCAGACCTCCAGCCCAAGTTTGAGGAGTTCTACAGCTTTGCATTCACTGCACAATGCTTAAAGGAATACTCCATCGTTCTGTAACCTAATCTCTAACTGCCTCATCTGGATAGTACAGTTGTTTAACACTGAGAACTGAATCTGGCCTGTTTCTTTGTAGCTGAAAAAGCACAGAAAACTGTACAACTCAAAACCATGATTTTAATGGAAGCTAAACGGCGGTTGCTTCACTTCATTGGCTCTTCTTATAATCGTTATTGTTATCGGCTGCATATGTAGTATTAAAATGTCCACAGTAATTAATGCTGTTATACAGCAGTGGCAGATCATTGGTACTGTATGGCTGAATACCTAGAAACCCGACAGCTCGTTGCAGTCACAAAGAGGCCAGTGGGCAGTTGCTTCAGCGTCTGGACTACTCCTTTAAAGCATTTCTGCTTCCAAAGACCTCAAGACCTCACTTGTGCAAAGCTTACTGAGATTTCTGAGCTAAACCAGCTTTCTTTCAGACACTTTTTTTTGGTTGTCCACAAAACATTAGACATGAACGCACAAGCCCTTTGGCAAAATGAAAGGTGTTTAGCTGAGGACGCCAGCATTTTGATCAACAGTGCATATGGTTTGAACATTCTTGGACCATCAGCATCCCAGGCTCAGTAGATGGCCCAGGAGCCAGACAGCAGTTCATAGACAGCTTCGGTGCCCCGAGCAGAGAAAGTACCGCAGGTTACAACAGTTTAACACTTAAGCCAGAGCATTGCATTCACCAAACGATGAATATTTCAAGGTACTGAAAGCACACTGGCCTTCTGTCCTCTAGAAAGTCACCAAAACCATAGAGAAATGGTTTAGAACATTCACAGTGACTGTGAAGGAACAGGGCTCAACAGCAGGGGTGTGTCTGGAGCGTGTTTATAATAAGTGCTTTTCCCCTCATGAGAAAACTACAAACAACATAAATGATCAAATGTCATGGTGCTGAATTTAAAACACTGCTGACTACTGAAGATGTCAAATTTAGCAACAGTTTGGTGAAAAATCCAATTCCTACGTTCATCCCCATCACAAATGTAGTCGAGAGCGAGAGAGGTTAGGTGTCTGAAATTTGCTTCCTCAGCTAATCTGGCTAACAAGCAATGGAAGCTTATGTAAATAAATGTGCTAGTATTGTGTTAACACCATACGCCAAGTCATCACACACACCCTCTTCAGCCCGTGTTCAGTAATCTGAAATAGATGGAGCTGCTTAACTACACTGTTTTTGACATGGTGTTACATACTGTTATCGTGTACATTAGGAAAGTACGTCAGCATAGCTAATAATAGACCACCATAAATAGACCATAATAAACCAGTAGTAGCACTAGTAGTAGTAGAAGTTGTACTTTTTTCCTAAGCTAAAGAAGCAAACTTTTGATACTTAGCCTTTGCTAACTGGCTACATTTGGGGTTGAAAAATCAAAATTAATTTTTTCACCAAATTGTTCCTGTACAGGGGAAATCCACTGATTTTTCTAAATTTCTGCATGGCAAATGGTCCTTCAGAGCATTTTTGTGTGAAAGGCCTTTGTTGGAGTGGTTGACAGTGCTGGTGAATGAATCCAGACGTCTGAAGAGTGTAATGCCTCTAAAAGCTCCCTCACGGAACGTTATTACACCAAATGACTATGAACACCCTGCCTGTGACACTGTTTTACAATAGCTTCAAGGTCAGATTTTGGCTAGAAATGTATATATTTGTAATATTTCCATGGAGGAGGGGTACATGCAGAGTGTCGTATGGTAAAATAGGCCCAGAAGAAATGAAGACTTTTCCATATTTAACATCGTTTGACCATCCCCCACATTCATCATCAAAAACAAGAGTACGCAGTATTGCTACATTGGCTATACCACCACATTGAGCCACTTTTGACCACCACTGTAAAGAAATCTGAGCCTGTAAGTTTCTTTACGACCAACCATTTCGCAGCAAACCCCACTCTGAACAAGTGTTTGCCCCTCAACCACTGAACTGTGCAGAAATTTGGAAACATGGGTGTCATTCCCCTATTAAAACCGTTTGGCTCTTGTGTGTTATTTCTTTTTTTCATATGTACATTACAGCAAGCTGGAGATTTGTCTGACTCTGCAGACCATGATGCAGCACGCATGAGGACCCTATAAGGTTTAAAAGGGTCTTTTTTCATGTGAAACGTCAGATAAAGCACATGCACGGCCCTGGGGAGCCGCATAACCTCTCTACGTATCGCACCACAACAGAAGTAGGCCATTAATCTGAACACAGTTGCGCTGAGCCCTCTAGGGAAATATGAGTGAGTGTGTGTGTGCACGTGGGCGAGAGAGAGTGTGCGTTTTAGATGCTGTGCTTTTCCCTTTTTTATTTATTTTATTTATTTATTTTTCAAAGCTACTGTATGTGGTTTCTCCTTTCCTCCTGCCAATGTGAACGTTTTGTACTTCTCTGTGGTTTGTATATTAAAAAAAAAGAAAAATCTGGTCGTGTCAATCTGACTTTCTTTGCAAAATGATTCAAAACTGACGACCTAACAGTGCGTCAGCATCTTTAATTCTCACACACGTTAAGAAATACATTTTATTCATTTTTCTTTTCTTCATAAAGTATTTAACAAGCACCGTCTGTATCCCGCGTATACAAAGCACATTCCCATCCAGTACCTATATTCGCCAAGTTTCTGGAATGTGCACTGAATAATTCATTGCAGCACATTGCATATTCCCATGGAATAAGCATCAGAGCCTAAGTCCAAGCGCAGCATCATTCACGCTGGTCAGTGGAGTGGGCAGCTCTTCACTCATCACTTTTTCACTTTGACTTTTAACTTCTGAATGTCTTTGTTGCTAAGGACCAGCATGCCATTCTTGAAGCGTCCAACTTGTCCCGCTGGCTCGCCACCGGAGGAGCTGGATTTGCGCTTCTCTGTCCTGTAAACCAGGCAAAAGATATGATCACTCAAGACATACAGAACCACCAATGTTGGGAGGCTGTATCCCATTGGGCATGATGGCATTAGACTCATGTGCAGGTGCCCCCGAGTGTCCAATTCTATTGCCAATGTTTTTCTATGGAGATTATACTTTTTCCATATTTTACATTATGTGAAAATGCCATGATAAACAGACCAACCAAAATGCTACAACATTTTTTTTGAATAACAAAATATGTACATTGGCTTCCACTGAAGCTTTAGAAGGTCCAGGACACAATGTTTTGTTCAGAGTGGCCTAAAATCTAATTTACACAATTCTCTCCTTAGCCCAAATGTATATGATTACCAAAATTATTACTTTTTTGTTTCTGGAACTATACAATTATCATTATCAACTTTTACTCCAATGTAGTCATTTTCAATCCCCCTTACTAGCCAAGACTACTTGTTGCCAGTGCTGGGATGGTGAAGCTTAGCATGTGCTTCCTATGAGAGACATAAAGAGACACCTTTTGAACCATTAGAACACCAACTACCAGTTCTGTTACATCAGCTGACAGCCAGGGTCAGAGAGGGCAACTGTGTATCTGGTACTTCTGGCCAAGACTGACTATGGCATCGCCATGTGCCGATGATGGGGCTAACAAGAAAGCACAATCAGCCTTTCTTTCTCCAAGAGGGTATATGTCTCTCTCTCTCTCTCTGTCTCCCCACACCACATCAGTGTGATGCTGGCTACCACAGGCATCTGCTAGCCCACGCATCAGAGCTGGGTACTGGACACTTTCCTCTGAACACGCTGTCTGACCAGGGACAGCAGCAGTTTAAAAAGAGGCGGTAGATGATTGCGCATGTGTCGGAAGCCGCATTAGCCTTGCACCCCCAGCACAAAAGTTTCAGTTCACTCCAGCTTATATGAACATTTGGCTTTATCACATTTAAGGATTAATGTTTCACTGCAAATGAAATATGATAAATACATACTTTTGTTTCCCAGAATTTCCACTTTTCCTCTTCTTTCCCATGGTGTCCTGGAAAACATCAATTATTAGTCAACATACCTTACACACTGTTCCTAAGAGAGGTAAGAGCTCTCATTTGTACAAATGTAAACAACTTCACAACTTACAGGGTTTGTCTCCTCCTTTTCCTTCAACTTTTTCTCCTTTATCATTTGCTGATACACTTTGTAATTCACATAGTCCTTCTTGGGAGGCTGGAAGGGAGAGGAGGGACATCACAGCTGATTTTCTGATGAACACCAAATGACACTTACCAGCCCTTATACACACTTTCCCTTAAGGATAAACACTTTAACAGGATGCCAAATGTAAACAGACTTCTCGCATGAGAGGAAAGAATTACATTAGCTACCAGCCAAGAGGCACACTCTGGAATTAGTGGTGACTGCACGCTTTGTGAGCTTGAGTGCTCCTACATCACACACTTTCTCAGGCTGCAGGGTCTATGGGAAGTCTGCAACATAAAAGTGTGGAAAATGTACTGGATATATACTGATCCGTTCTTGCATATGGATCTAAAGGAGGTGACTAAACTAAGCTGCTTAATCTGTACCACCTATCACACAGGTGCACTTTGTAGTGTGCTGACAGTAGCCCATCTCTTGCTGGACTGTTCATCAGCTTCCCTTAACCCCATTTATCAAAGGGTAAGAACCATCATTAGGACCACTACTGACCAGACACCGTTTTTAGCACAACAGTGACACTGACATGGATGGTAGTGTTATGGTAGTGTGTGTGTGGCACTAGTGAGAATCTACCAGGCACAGCAGCATTCCTAGTGTTTTTAAATACAACAATATCACTGCTAGGATGAGAGAGTAGATCTGCCAATCAAAAACATCCAGCCAACAGTGGTCCTGCGGTCAGAAACTGAGCTACAGAATGACGGACAGAAATTGTGCATCTACAGATGGGCTACAATCTCTAACTGCACACCAGCAAGGTGGGGTTAGAAGTGAGGGGGTTTTAATGAAGTGAGTGTATACAGCGTGCTGCGTACCCAGCTCCGATGCATCAGCTAGCAGATGCACAATGAGGTAATGTGGGGAGAGAGGGCAAGGCCAATTGTGCTCTCTCAGGCCCAGGCTCAGGCTGCTGATGACTGGCAGCATGACGTTTACAGTGTTTCAAAGAGGGGGGGGGGGGGGGGTTGCATTGAACTGCACTGAAAAGTATATAACATATAATATTGTACAACATACTGTATAACATTTTTAATCTGGGTGCAGTTTTCTTCACTGTGGTGAACATTCTTGTATCAGCTGTGGAGCTCTTCCTTAATCTTCCAGTCATGTCTCCATCTTAATAATGTTCCAAATTATATATTTTGGTACACCTAAGGTTTCCCCAATGTTTCTGATTCTTGTTTTCCAGCCTTGTAATAATTTTTTGTGTAAAAAGTGTATAATGTAAAGCTTTGGTCCTCATGTTGACAAACAGCAAGATCAGATTCCAGATGGGACCAAAAACCTAGAATCAAGACTTGGTGTTGAAAGTTCCTTTCTACATGCATTATTAAGGCACACAAACACCGGTAAAGGCCTGTGTCCCAAACACTGCAGTGCATTGAAATAGGGGGGAATGTATAATGAGTCCTGTAATTTTACAAGCATAAATAAATAAATAGATAGATAGTTCAGAGGCAAACAAAAAGAAATAAGTCGCCCCCCCCCCCCACACACACAACATTATGGAGGCCACTGTATGTAAATTACAGCTGCGTCCAACCTACCCTGGCTCCCAGCATTATGGCCCTGTCCTGTTCAAAAACCCTCTGCTGATGTTTCTGAAAGCCTGTGATTCCAAAGCGGTGCACCTCCAGTCTGGCCTGTAGAACAATCACAAAGTCATTAGACGCAGAATGACCCGAACCTCTAGATTTCCAAGAGGCTACTGATTACGCCCATTTGTAGAAAGAAATAGATGTCGAGTGTTGACTCTTTACTCACATGGTGATTTAGTCCACACCCAGGTTTACTCTATCAGTTAAGATACACACAATATATAATAAAGCAGCAAAATCATCAAAATTACCTTTTCTATGGTTAGATCTTCATCGGGGTTGTTTTTCTTTTTGTCTTTTACAGGAGGTGGCTAGAGATACACACAAGAGAGAATATGATGAACATGGATATTCAGAGCAAATCTCCTAGTAGTAATGTATCACTAGGGGTCATTCCTTTTGGTCTCTGAGGGCCGGCGTCCAGCACAGTTTGGTGACATTCCTACTCAAACACACCAACTAAACCTGCCAATTTTGTGTGTTTGAGCAGGGAGGCCTTCAGTTTAGAAACGGAAATAACAATCTATGATCTTGGCCTTCATCTGTGGCCAGTTTATTTTTGGCTGATGGATAGTAGTGTGTGTATGTTGTGCAGGTACAAGTCTGTGTCAGCCTCAGCTGTCCACCAACCATTTAATATTTAGTCAGCAGTGGACCTGTCATCAGATACTGACCAATAATAAATGAGGTACAGGAAGGCTGACCAACAGTGCAACAGCAGTTGGGGAGGTCATTAAGGGCTCATAAAGTGGCCAGTAGGTGCACATTAATTACTTACTTTCGTGTCCAGTTCAGCATCCCTTTTTAATTTATTCTTCTTCAGTGGATCCTGGAACGTAACAATTTCTACATTTGATGCTACAGCCAATCTTCTGGACGTGGAGTCTGATGCTGTGGCCACAAGGACTCTTTCATCATGGTTCTCTCCGTTTGTGTGATTCAGATCTGCCGTGTCTTTTAGACCACTGATCCAATCATCAGAACCCTCAAACTTCCCTGCAGTCTCTTCCTCTTCATCAGCCACTCTCTTCCTTTTTTTATTCTTTTGCTTTGATCGCTTGCCCTTTGATTCATCTCCTAAGCAGGCAGAAAGAGAGAAAGTGGGGTTATTTTTTGCTTATATTCACAATAGTAGTTATTCTCCTCCATGCAAGAACTCATGGTGGAAATATCTGTTTATTTGTTTATTATTCTTTCAGATGCACTGATGAAATTCAGCTTCAGCATCAACAGAAGTCAGATTACAGACAAATGCAGCCTTAAGCACGTCACTCTAAGCTGGTGGAGCAGTCAGGATTTTTGGGATGCTTTGCATGAGGGAAGCGTATTAGGAGATAAACTGAAACAGACAGTCGGCCCAAAATGCACAGCCACTGAGTGCCCCTCCCCTCTCTCTCTCTCTCCAGAGCCCAGCTTTGCTCAGCTCAGCTACCATTGCAATCCTGATAACATCCATGGCCAGAGCAGAGGTTCGCAAACTACCCACTACAGGGCAGAATAAATGAATAGTGAATATAGGTGATATTTTACAATATATTACAGTAAACTAAATTATTAGAAAATAATATTTACTTAACTAATTTAATTTCAGAAGCTAGCTTTTTTGTAAAAAAAAAATAAATAAATAAATAATTAATTATACAAAAATAAAAATGGTTAATGGTATTTTAGCCAACAGATGACATGGACTATATTAGGCATTTTTGTAGATAGTTATTATTCTTAGTTATTTGGTAGCTATGTTTTATCCAGTTATGTTTTATAGGTTCTGTATACTTTTGTTTATAACTACTGAGTTCATTTGTTACAGTGGAATTAATTTTTTTACATTAAATGATTTAATTTACAAAATGATAGATGACATTTTTATGTAAACGGAACTACATAAACAAAAGCAAACATCTCAAATCTTTTAAATTAAATGACTAACACCAATAAAAACGAATAATAATTAAAAAAGTCCTCCCAAAAGGAAATTTTATCTAAACGAAAAAAAAATTTTGAATAAAAAAAAAAGCAAATAACCTAACTGACTTTTACTGCGCCAAAATAATTATAATAAAATAAAGATTAATAATCTGCATCCACATGCAAAGCAATGCAAACTGGTCGAGTTGCTCCTAAATCACAACAGTGGTGGAAAAACACAGCAGTGCTTCAGAGGAGTTTAACAGGGGACCTTTCCACTGCCTCTGAATGAGCATTAGCCGGCCTGCTAAACCGCCAGCTGATCAGCTTTAATGAACACTAACCGAAATCATACAGCTTATTCAGAACTCGGTCCAGGAAATCCTGATCTGCGTCGCCCTCCTCTCCGTGTCCTTCTCTGCTGCGCTTCATGTCTGTTTAATATGATCTCTATACGGTGAAAAAACGTGGATCTCTCTCCGAGGAAACACGTGTAAACATGCCCAGGCTTCCGTACTCCGGCTGGGTCCTCTGCCGGCCACCGTCCGTCCCCTCGCGTTTCACTGAAGAAGAAAATGGCCTTTAGTGGGTGTTATTAGTGACAACACCCATGTGGATCCAGCTTTTAGGCGTCTACATTTTAACCTGTAAGACTCCCTGTTGGTGCACTCGGGTCGTTTTCTGCCGGATATCTCACTCACTCATGCTTTCTTCGAGCTCCTGACTCAGAATGGCATCTACTTCACTGTACTCGGTGAGTTTCCCAGGGCACTTCTCCTCAGAGCTCCAGCTGTCATTGCAGCCTGATCCTCTGCTTCAGACTCTTGCAGTTCACTCTGACCTGACTGGGTTAGCTAGACTAGCTAAATATCGTGCTCTCTCGCCGTCTCGTAGAACTACAACAGAGAGAGCTGCTGCAGCTGTGTTTTTAAGAGCTCAGAAAAAAAAAGGAAATCACAGTTACACAGTTGTAGTCGGCTGGGCAAGACCTGCCTGTTGTCTGAAGTTTGCTTCCTCGGTTTTGCACTGGAGCTACGGGATTACTGGTGCTTGCTAGCTACGTAAAGGACAGTGGTCCTCGTTTCTTTCGCTGCATCCCAACTTCCAACAAACCTGAACCCTGAGCTTTTAGGACACTCAGTACCTGGTAGAGATTTACTGGGTTACAGGGGGTTAAAAAAAAAAAAAAAAAAAAATCACTGTCTGTCCTCTTAAACCAACTAAACTAAACTGTTTATTAATATGATTAATAATATTAGCTAATATGTGACACAGTCTAGTATGTTGCAGTGTTATTATTGCAGATCCTGTCATTTACTTCGTTATAGTTCACAAAGAACGTTAATTAATCCTAAAAATATATAAAAAAAAAAAAGAATATATTGATAAATATCAATGCTGAGACACACATGCTGTTTGTGGACATATTGCAGTAATGAGAAAAATGGCAAATACATAATTTGACATCAATAACTTACACTATGTGCTGCCTTTATTTTATTATTATTATTATTATTATTATTATTATTTGCCCTTTATTCAATAAATATTATTTAGCTGAATGGTGAAGACATTACATATTAGTTTTATGGGTCCATTATTATTATGGGTCCATTATGTGTTAGCTAGCTAGCTACATTACCTCATAGCTCCAGTTCTAAAACTAAAGAAGCAAACATTTGACTGGTCACCTACATTTGGGCTAAAGCTAAAAACGGTTAATGTGACTTTCGGTCAATGCAAGCTTTCCAGATCTGGTCCTGCTCCTGCAGCATTAGACTTGCTAAGCCTGATGAGAACTGAAGGATTGTGTGTGTGTGTGTGTGTGTGTGTCTGCATGACTAGAGTCTTTCTGCATGTATTAATCCATAAATGTTCCTTGTGTGTCTTGTCCCGTAGCCCAGGGACCCGGTGCTGAAGAAGAGGGACGATTTTGAGGATGTTCTTGAAGAGAGACGCAACTCCAGTGATTTGAGATATGCTCTCAGGTGCTACACACCCGCTCTCTATAAGGGACTGGTGCCCTGCAAAGCCAGCATGCTCAAAAGCATTGTCCTGCAGTCTGACTCACTGCAGTACGTCATCAGCCAGGTAAAAACATGGGACACACTCCAGTGTCTAGAGCGCACGGCCGAATCTGGCTCTGTTTGCCATGAGCATCCTGGAGATCTTTGAAGGAATAGCCCTAAACATGTTGATGGTGATTCTTATTCCCAGTCCTCTCTCTCCCTTTTTTTCTGAAGGTCTCGGCTGAGTGTGGCGAGTCTTGCGAGGCGGTTCAGGAGGAGGCGTCCGTGCTGCTGGAGGAAATGGCCCACCGTCTACAGCTCGGCACCATTCGCTTCTTCGCCTTCACGCTCAGCAAGGCCTTCAAAGCGCTCTTCCGCAGCGTGTGTGTCAACGAGGAGGGGATTCAGAGGGTGAGTTCAGCTACTGATGCTACTTTCGCAGTCATGCCAGTGTCAGTGCCCTGTGTCTAGTTAGTAAATGAGGGGAGGGATGCTCAGTTCTGTCCGCAAAGTTGAGTTGGTGGTGGTGGTGTAGTTTGTCACTGAGAATATGCAGGAGCACAGTTCAGGTGCGACATGACATGACAAACAGCTCATATAACAAAACATGAGGAGGAGCCGAGCAGCTGATATTTATGCAGTAATACATAGAAAATCAGGCATTTGTAGTGATAAAAGCAATACTGTCATCTCTGCCATCATACTTTTTAGAGTACTGATTTCTTCATTCTGTTCCTCCACTGAAAAGCAAACTTTGTCCATGTGACTGATGGCACAGACGCCCCCAAATAAAAATCAAGTGACCCGAAATGACCAGAACTATCCTGAATGGGCAGAAGCTTTCCTGAACAGTCCAAGAGTTTGTGTTTGCTTATGTTATCTGAAATCCCGAACATTAACCTTCTCTGCAACAGGTTAGATGTACAGCAGAATAGTATTTTCCCTCTTCCAATACTGCTGAAGAGAAGCTGCTGCCCAAAGACCACCTTCAAAGGCTTTATCAGGTGTTGTGCCTCCCAATTTTTTTGTAACTGGTTCAGTGAGAATCAGAAGTATGGACAGATATAGTTACAGTCAAGCCGGAAAGTCTGCACACCCCTTTCACCTTCTGCAATAGATTGAGTTAACTTTGTGCCTCAAACCTCTACACACAGTCGCTACACACAGTCACAGGCAATTTTATTTTGCTGACAAAAATAGGTATATGTACAGTGGGAAAAAAAATATTTAGTCAGTCACCAATTGTGCAAGTTATCCCACTTAAAAAGATGAGAGAGGCCTGTAATTGACATCATAGGTAGACCTCAACTATGAGAGACAAAATGAGAAAAAAAATTCTGTAAATCACATTGTCTGATTTTTAAAGAATTTATTTGCAAATAATGGTGGAAAATAAGTATTTGGTCAATAACAAAAGTTCATCTCAACACTTTGTTATATATCCTTTGTAGGCAATGACAGAGGTCAAACATTTTCTGTAAGTCTTCACAAGGTTGGCACACACCGTTGCTGGTATGTTGGCCCATTCCTCCATGCAGATCTCCTCTAGAGCAGTGATGTTTTGGGGCTGTCGGCAGCCCTTCAAAGGTTTTCTATGGGGTTGAGATCTGGAGACTGGCTAGGCCACTCCAGGACCTTGAAATGCTTCTTAAGAAGCCACTCCTTTGTTGTCCTGGCAGTGTGCTTGGGATCATTGTCATGCTGAAAGACCCAGCCACGTTTCATCTTCAATGCCCTTGCTGATGGAAGGAGGTTTGCACTCAAAATCTCACAATACATGGCCCCATTCATTCTTTCATGTACACGGACCAGTCGTCCTAGTCCCTTTGCAGAGAAACAGCCCCAAAGCATGATGTTGCCACTCCCATGCTTCACAGTTGGTATGGTGTTCTTTGGATGCAACTCAGCATTCACTCTCCTCCAAACACAGCGAGTTGTGTTTGTACCAAACAGTTCTACTTTGGTTTCATCTGACCATAAGACATTCTCCCAATACTCTTCCGGAACATCCAAATGCTCTTTAGCAAACTTCAGACGCGCCCGGATATGTACTGGCTTAAGCAGGGGAACACGTCTGGCACTGCAAGATCTGAGTCACTGGCGGCGTAGTGTGTTACTGACAGTAGCCTTTGTAATGTTGGCCCCAGCTTTCTGCAGGTCATTCACTAGGTCCCCCGTGTGGTTCTGGGATTTTTGTTCACCGTTCTTGTGATCATTTTGACCCCACGGGCTGAGATCTTGCGTGGAGCCCCTGATGGAGGGAGATTAGCAGTGGTCTTGTAGGTCTCCCATTTTCTGATTATTGCTCCCACAGTAGATTTCTTCACACCAAGCTGCTTGCCTATTGCAGATTCAGTCTTCCCAGCCTGGTGCAGGTCTACAATTTTGTTTCTGGCGTCCTTCGACGGCTCTTTGGTCTTCACCATAGTGGAGTTTGGAGTGTGACTGTTTGAGGTTGTGGGCAGGTGTCTTTTATACTGTTGTCATTAATACAGGTAATGAGTGGAGGACAGAGAAGCCTCTTAAAGAAGAAGTTACAGGTCTGTGACAGCCAGAAATCTTGCTTGTTTGTAGGTGACCAAATACTTATTTTCCACCATTATTTGCAAATAAATTCTTTAAAAATCAGACAATGTTATTTTCTGATTTTTTCTTCTCATTTTGTCTCTCATAGTTGAGGTCTACCTATGATGTCAATTACAGGCCTCTCTCATCTTTTTAAGTGGGAGAACTTGCACAATTGGTGACTGACTAAATACTTTTTTCCCCACTGTAGGGGTTACATATCTGTACACACCCTGCTGAAAAACACCCCTATATCTTGATCCTGATGCACACCGCCATGCTTCAGCAGGAATGGCATTAGCTGGGTGATGAGCGCTGCCTGGTCAAAAGTGATGCTTGATTCAAGCCAAAAAAGTTTTGATTTTGTCAGAGCAGAGAATTTTGTTTCTCATGAATTGAGAGTGCTCTAGGTACCTTTTGGCAAATTCCAGACGGGCTGTCATGTGGCTTTTAGTAAGGAGTGGTGTCCGTCACCATAAAGGCGTGAATTGTGGTCAGGTCTAGGAAGATTCTTGGTGGTTCAAAAGTTTAGAATTTATGAATGATGGTGGCCACTCTGCTCTTTGGGACCTGTGAAGGTGCAGCAATTTGTCTGTACTCTTCTCCAGATCTATGCCTCGACCCAGTCCTGTATCTGAGGTCTGCGGTTTGCTCCGGCATGCACTGTCAACTCTGGGACCTTATATAAGCAGGCGTTGGCAATTGAATTTACCACAGGTGGACTTCAGTTAAGTTGTAGAAATATCTCAAGCAGTATCCATGGAAACAAAATGCACCTCAGCCTTGGTTGGCATCTCATAGGGTGTGCACACAAGTGTACATATGATATTTTACATTTAGATTTTTAATAAATTGGCACAAATGTCTGAAATCCTGCTTTCATGCTGTCAGTGTGGGATATTTTGTGTATTTTGTGTTTCTTTAACTATTAGCCTTTAAGATGTGAAAATGTCTGACCATCTATAGAATTCACTTTACCTATGGCATTTCTGTGTTGATTTGTATATGTTTATATTTATACATTGTTTTATATTATTTATCTATGAATTTTTTCCAAATTGAACCAATAATCCAAAATGACCTGAAATGCAATATTGTGTCATTTCATGTACATTTAAAATGAAGAACTCCTCTCACTTTACCATTCTATTCATTAGTGATGGGCTACAGGTCAGGATCAGCTGATTAGACTAGGCCTATAAATGTATTATGTCTGTGGTTCTTCTCAGGACTCCCCAGGCAGGCCACACACACACACACCTCATCTCTGAAATCCTGCTTTCACGCTGTCAGTGTGGGATATTTTGTGTGGAATTTTGTGACAAAAATGAAGAATGTAGAATAAGTCTCTAAACTCCTAAAAACAAAGATATTGATGTAAAGGTTCTTTCCCTATTTAGGTTGATGTTTATCACACTCACATATGTCCATTACAAACATATGATTGTTTATTAAACCAAAAGTGCTTCTTCACACATCACACATTGAGCTACCACACCATGTGGGAGACTGGGCTTTGATTTGTCACTGTTACGAAAGCATTGTATCTCCTAAATTACAACATTACAGGAGACGGAAAACACTTTCTTCATTTACAATGGAAAAGGGTTTTATTACAAATTCTGACAAAATGTATGTGATACCATATTCAAGCACAAGGTTTTTGTGGGACTTGGACAACATATATGTTTTATACTGATAAGTATTGATAAATATTGAAATTATACATAAAGAAACATTATATACTTTTTGTCTTGTTGCATCAGAGCAAATATAAAAGCCAAACTTTGGAACGAATAATGTCTTGGCTAATTGTCTATATTGTAAAAAGGGGGAAAGTGTGTGTAAGTGTGTGTAAGTGTGTGTAAGTGTGTGTAAGTGTGTGTAAGTTTTGTGTTTGTTTGTTTTGGGTGGGGGGGGTGAACCAGTCCTGTTAAGAACACTGAACCAGTACCAGTGAAAGGTGCACATCGCCACCTTGTGTGCTGATGTAGTAACTGTCCACAGTTCAAACCCTTTGCTGCTAATACTGAGAAACAGAGCAGCACATTTTATTAAAAGTAATTTCTTAATTTAATCATTTTTCTGCCCATGTCTAGGTGAGGGCTTCTCTAGTTCTGAAGCAGTTAGCATAATACAGGCTTACAGTTTCAATATAGTTTCTTTTTTATCATTTTCACTTCTTACAACAAATATAGTAGGAGGACAAAGATATAGGATTTAGAGTAAGTAAACAGATACCTAAATAAAAATCAAATAAAATGAATAATAAAAATGTACAGTCACAAGACCAGTTTTCTTCCACATCATCAAAGCAGGTGCTACCAGGCTAGGTATTCAGAGGTCCACCTCTGGACCAGGACTATCTAGCCTGGTCTACCCACCAGGCTAGGTACTCAGAGGTCCATAAATGGCTCCCATGTTCTCCAAAAGATTTGTCTTTTATGCTTCAGACAATAAGTGCCCTGTTCCAGTAGCAGTGTTTCATTCAGAATTCTTTGTAAACATGGTAAATGTTGGAAGTCTTTGATGATTCCAGTTAAGCAGGATATGTTTCTTTAACTATTAGCCTTTAAGATGTGAAAATGTCTGACCATCTATAGAATTCACTTTACCTATGGCATTTCTGTGTTGATTTGTATATGTTTATATTTATACATTGTTTTATATTATTTATCTATGAATTGTTTCCATTAAAAAAAGTTAATTTTGTAAATTGAACCAATAATCCAAAATGACCTGAAATGCAATATTGTGTCATTTCATGTACATTTAAAATGAAGAACTCCTCTCACTTTACCATTCTATTCATTAGTGATGGGCTACAGGTCAGGATCAGCTGATTAGACTAGGCCTATAAATGTATTATGTCTGTGGTTCTTCTCAGGACTCCCCAGGCAGGCCACACACACACACACCTCATCTCTGAAATCCTGCTTTCACGCTGTCAGTGTGGGATATTTTGTGTGGAATTTTGTGACAAAAATGAAGAATGTAGAATAAGTCTCTAAACTCCTAAAAACAAAGATATTGATGTAAAGGTTCTTTCCCTATTTAGGTTGATGTTTATCACACTCACATATGTCCATTACAAACATATGATTGTTTATTAAACCAAAAGTGCTTCTTCACACATCACACATTGAGCTACCACACCATGTGGGAGACTGGGCTTTGATTTGTCACTGTTACGAAAGCATTGTATCTCCTAAATTACAACATTACAGGAGACGGAAAACACTTTCTTCATTTACAATGGAAAAGGGTTTTATTACAAATTCTGACAAAATGTATGTGATACCATATTCAAGCACAAGGTTTTTGTGGGACTTGGACAACATATATGTTTTATACTGATAAGTATTGATAAATATTGAAATTATACATAAAGAAACATTATATACTTTTTGTCTTGTTGCATCAGAGCAAATATAAAAGCCAAACTTTGGAACGAATAATGTCTTGGCTAATTGTCTATATTGTAAAAAGGGGGAAAGTGTGTGTAAGTGTGTGTAAGTGTGTGTAAGTTTTGTGTTTGTTTGTTTTGGGTGGGGGGGTGAACCAGTCCTGTTAAGAACACTGAACCAGTACCAGTGAAAGGTGCACATCGCCACCTTGTGTGCTGATGTAGTAACTGTCCACAGTTCAAACCCTTTGCTGTTAATACTGAGAAACAGAGCAGCACATTTTATTAAAAGTAATTTCTTAATTTAATCATTTTTCTGCCCATGTCTAGGTGAGGGCTTCTCTAGTTCTGAAGCAGTTAGCATAATACAGGCTTATAGTTTCAATATAGTTTCTTTTTTATCATTTTCACTTCTTACAACAAATATAGTAGGAGGACAAAGATATAGGATTTAGAATAAGTAAACAGATACCTAAATAAAAATCAAATAAAATGAATAATAAAAATGTACAGTCACAAGACCAGTTTTCTTCCACATCATCAAAGCAGGTGCTACCAGGCTAGGTATTCAGAGGTCCACCTCTGGACCAGGACTATCTAGCCTGGTCTACCCACCAGGCTAGGTACTCAGAGGTCCATAAATGGCTCCCATGTTCTCCAAAAGATTTGTCTTTTATGCTTCAGACAATAAGTGCTCTGTTCCAGTGGCAGTGTTTCATTCAGAATTCTTTGTAAACATGGTAAATGTTGGAAGTCTTTGATGATTCCGGTTAAGCAGGATACGTTTCTTTAACTATTAGCCTTTAAGATGTGAAAATGTCTGACCATCTATAGAATTCACTTTACCTATGGCATTTCTGTGTTGATTTATATATGTTTATATTTATACATTGTTTTATATTATTTATCTATTATTTTTTTCCATTAAAAAAAGTTAATTTTGTAAATTGAATCAATAATCCAAAATGACCTGAAATGCAATATTGTGTCATTTCATGTACATTAAAAATGAAGAACTCCTCTCACTTTACCATTCTATTCATTAGTGATGGGCTACAGGTCAGGATCAGCTGATTAGACTAGGCCTATAAATGTATTATGTCTGTGGTTCTTCTCAGGACTCCCCAGGCAGGCCACTCACACACACACCTCATGTCTGCTGTGTTGAGACCCTGGACTGTCTGGGTGACCACTGCAGTAGTTGATTGATGATGGTTTACTTGTACTAATTACTTGTATTGATTATTGATTTCAGCTTCAACAGGCCATTCAGGAGCACCCAGTGGTTCTTCTGCCCAGTCACCGCAGCTACATGGACTTTCTGATGATGTCCTACATCCTGTACACGTATGACTTGGCTCTGCCCGTCATCGCTGCAGGAATGGGTGTGTATCTGAATAAATTCACCTGATATTTATTGCTGGTTCTACACGCTGTAAAGTCTGGATCTGTCTGGATTGTTCTGTAACTTGTTGAGTGACCTCACTAGCGTTTAAATGGGATTTCTGCAGATTTGAAAGTTACTCCCAACATTAATTGGTTCATTAGTTCAAAGTTGAATGTGTTTTGTTGCAGAACAACAGAGTTATGATCTAAACTGTGGATTTCTTTCTGCAGATTTTATGAGCATGAAGTTTGTTGGAGAGATGTTACGGATGTCGGGAGCATTTTTTATTCGCCGCTCATTTGGGGGAGATAAACTGTATTGGGCGGTCTTCTCAGAATATGTGAAGACTATGCTGAGGGTAAGAAGCCTTCGTTTTAATGCCCATTCATCTGTCTGTTATTGTGGGAGAATGATCTCATCAATGTGGCCTTCCTGAACATTGCTCCATTTATTCCTATGGGGGAAAAAATGTCTGATATTTTTTCTGAAAACGTTGGATTGATTCAAAAACCATTTATCATTAAACCACAATATTAGTTCTATGATTTTATGGTGTTTGCAGCTCTAGAAAGTGTATGTCCTATAAGGAAGTTTAACGTTTAGGTTAAAAGTTTATAGACAAATGTGTATATATTCCTATGGGAGTGTTTTGGCTACAATAGCTTTGTTTGGACTGGGTGTGTAGGACGACCCCCAGGTCAATCAATGTTGCGAGCCAGTGCAGGTGTCTTTTAGCTGACGTAACAGAACTGCTAGTAAGTGTTTTCAGTTCCATTTAATGAAGTAATTAATGAATCAGGTATGCAGTTTGCAAAATGCTAGTGGGTAGCTTTTATTTTTCCTTCCTTATTAGCTACATTAGCCTCAAAGCTCAATGAGAAACCTAAAGATATATGTCTGAGATGATCAAATATAATTTTTTAAATATATTTATATATAAAACCTACATTTGAATTAAAAAAATTAAGTTTATCTTATTATTTGTATATTTTTCTTGCACTGGTAGAGAATGTTAAGCTGGCTATCTGTTTTCCAGATAGACGAAGGTTGCGTAGACAAGTATATGTTAAATGCTGCTCACATAGCTGCTGTGTACAATATATGCATACGTTGTACACTAGTGTTTCAGCTCACTGGGTAATTTTGAGTGCTTTTTTGAGGTACGAACAGGACAGGCAAGTAGAACAGAGATCATTTATCTTGTGTCAGGCTTAAAGGCACAGTAACTGAAACAGCCTGTTTAGTTCTGAGGCTTAAAGAGAGTTAGAGTGAAAATGACCGTTTGGAGCAGAAAGCCAATGAAAGCCCATGAAATGACACTGATCAGCCAGGTGACAGGTGAGGTAAAATAACATTGATCACCTGGTAACAGTGGCACCTGTCAAGAGAAGGGGTCTATGTATTGGGCAGCAAATAAACAGCCAACCGGATCATGGGCACCTAAGGCTCATTGATGTGATCCATGGAGGCCCTGCCTCACAACTTACTAGATACCACGGGACACCTTTAGCTGTCTTGTAGAGTCCATGCCAGTGTTGAGGCGGCACAAGAGGGACCTGCCCAATGTTAGGCAGGTGGTATTAATGTTATGGCTGATCGGTGTAAGTGGAATAGTAATATAGGAATGAAAATGAAAATCTGAGAAAAGAGCTGCCACCTAGTGTTAGGTGCTCCTTATGAATGGAGGCCGGAACAGTGTTTGATGCCTAATGCCTTTGCATCTGTTGAATTCCACAGAACGGCTACGCACCAATTGAGTTCTTCCTGGAAGGAACGCGGAGTCGGACGGGGAAATCACTGACGCCAAAGACAGGTAGTCTGATAGCACCTCTATGATGCTCCCTGTGTGGAGATTGTGAAACATCGCTGCCGCTATTTTTTCCAACCCGTCTGCCTCTGTGACAGAGGGTCCGTGCTGACTCCTGCATAATATTACGCAGCGTCAAGCCTTTCACCCATTTTATACAGCCTATCCCACCCCCCCAACCCTGCAAATAAATGAGAGGTGACAGGAAAAGGCTTTTTCCGCAGCTTGGGTTCCAGTGGCAGCTGCCTGAACGAAATTTCAGAACAGTTGCACAATCAAATCACGGCCGCAGAGTGAATTAATGGCCCTGTCTTATTTATGGAGGGAGAAGTTTAAAGTGACTGCACAAGGTGCGCCTCGCCCGCCCATCAATCAGAGCTCAAAAAAAGCAAATTAAGATTTATGAAAAAACGATCCGTCCTTCTGAACACCAATATCTGTCAGATTTGTGTCATGCAAAACCCCTCCCTCTGTCTCTCGCCTTTCTTTCTATTTTCTCTCTCTTTCTCTCTTTCACACACTCCCTGTTTCTCACTTAGTCTCTCTATCTTTATTGGATTCTTTCTCTCTCTCTCTCTATCTCTGTTTTTGGCTTTATTGGCATGACTGAATACCTCTAAATACCTTAATTAGAAATAATCTGTGGTAGTGGTAGTGAGCGTGCACACACACACACACTAGTGAACTAGGGGCAGCGAGCACACACACACACACACCCAGAGCGGTGGGCAGCCACCTCCAGCAGTGGAGGTGTCACCCTGGGAGCAGAGAGGGTGAAGTGCCTTGCTTAGGCGCCCAACAGTGGCAGCTTGCCGAGCCCGGGTATCGAACCCACAACCCTGTCATCAATAGCCCGGAACTTTAGGTGCAGAGCCAACACTGCCCCTGGTGGTCATATACAATAGTAATTATAATTAAAAAAGGTAATTTATAATTAAAAAATAATTTGTAGTAATATATACTTCCATTCTTACTTACTGGGTTCGATAGGGAGTGGTGGGTTAAAGGTGTCATTTTAAGGGGGTGGGTAGGGTTAGGGTGCAGTTTGAGGTGGTTGGTACTGGTGGGGTGTGTGTGTTTTTTTGTTTTTTTTTTATTATTTTATGAGTAATTAGTCTGATTGGGTTAGAATTCAGATTGGATGCTGCTCAGTTGTCTTGTATAAATGTTGGCATTGAGGAAATTCTCTCTCCCTCTCTTCTTCAGGTCTGTTGAACATTGTGATGGAGCCGTTTTTTAAAGGAGAGGTGTTTGATGTTAATCTGGTTCCAGTCAGTATCAGCTACGAGAGGATCCTAGAGGAATCTCTTTACGCCCGGGAGCTGCTCGGAGTACCAAAACCCAAAGAGTCCACTTCTGTAAGTGACATGCATATCTGTTCCCCCTTCAGCTTCACAACACACACTCTCACGCACACAGAACATACTATAATCACCTTTACAGTGACTGAGTATGCACTCATCAGTGATTGTGTGTTTAAAGAAGCTCATTAAAGAACATTTACATACATTTTAAATAAAGTAGCTTTCAGCAGCCAGCAGTGTATGACCATATGTGCCTGTTCTTCACTCTCCCAGGAGGCTCCTCATGAAGCTGCTTGAAAGAACGGCAAGAGCGTGTTACGCTACATCAAGGCAAAGAGGGGCTGCTTTGTCTGTAGTAGATAGTTGGAGATCGTAGATGGTAGTTAGAGAAATGATAGTTTTGTTTAAACATGAAGCGATTGATGATTTAATTTAATGCAGTACAGTAGTGTCTCCATTCAGATATTTTTCAATACAGCCAAATTGCATTATGAGTACACGACTGCAAGTAACATTACATATCATCTCTGTCGCAAAAACCATGAAAATGCAATTTTCCAGGAAAAGAAAACAACCTTCTTTTTCTTAACAGTCAAGATATTTTGACACAATGTGACACAGAACAACTGCCAGATTCACATTATGTCAAAAAGTGAGAAAGATGGAGATACAAGATTTTTTAATGACATCAACAAAATGCTACTGTACTACTATGATAATCTATAATAAATCTGTTGCGTATATATTTACTTATGTTGGCTCCTGTAGAAAAGTAGTATAGTACTTATACAAATGTACTGTAACTATATTTACTCTATTTACTCTATTATTACTTGTCCCCCTCTCTCTAACTCTCTGTGGATGTCTCTTTCTCTCTCTCTAACTCTCTCTGGATGTCTCTCTCTCTCTCTAACTCTTTCTGGATGTCTCTCTCTCCCACCTTTTCTCCCAGGGTCTGTTGAAGGCTCGACGGATCCTCAGTGAAGATTATGGCAGTATGCATGTGTATTTTGGTCACCCTGTGTCTGTGCGCAGTTTGGCTCAGGGACAGATCAAGCGTTCCCAGTACAACCTGCTGCCAAGGTAAGACATCTGCAGCAGCGCACACACACACACCTCTTCATTTCTGCTAAAACTGCAGCCTTCAACATCTCTGATAAAATTGTAAAATGTTTAAATGTAAGGTCTGCAGAATAAAGTGTATATATAATGTAACTTATCCTAACGAACAAAACAAACGAGTAAAATTCACCAATTTCCAAAAGACAAAGTTTCAACATTTTAAGGAAGATCAGTGTATTCTGTTTGTTTTGTACAACATTATAGTAAAAAGAGAAAGAAGCCCCATGCAAAAATGTAGTCTTCTCATGAGATTTGAGCTCTTAACTTACCAAGCTTGTTCAGTCACAGTTAGGAAAGGCCAGGTGTTCTCAAACCTCGTCCCAACAGTCAGCAGCCATGGGCTCATCTGAGCAGTTGCCTAGCACTCTGAAGATTAAAATATTGATTGATTGATAAAATTGATGACCACACATCATCAATTACAGATAAAAAAAATGTTTTCAGGTTTCCTCAGTTAGCAATGTAATTATGAAATGTCAATTAAGTCATGTTAAGGTTGTAAAAGGTCAAGAGAAAGTTTAAAGAGAACTGCTCATAGAATTTCTAAAAACCTGTTACCATGCAAATGACCTTTAGGACAATGTATCAGACTCTGGAGTGATGGTGCACTGTTCTACTGTGCAGCGGCACCTGCACAAATATGACCACCATATTCAGAAGAACTGTTTATTGTGTCCTGACCACAAATTCAGTGTCAGAACTTTGTAAGGGAACATCTAAACAAGCCTGATGCATGGAATCAAGTCCTGTGGACTCATGAAGTTAACATAGATGTTTTGAGGTAAAGAGTATGCCTTCTGCAACAGGACAAGCTTAAACACACAATAAAATCCTCAAGAACCTCAACAAATATATATTTTTGCTATAGAGTGTTGTGTTCTTCTGTTGCTGATGCTTTTGTGGTTTCCTGTCAGGCATATTCCCCAGAAACCGGCTGCGGACACACAGGCATTTGTGAACGACACTGCGTATCGGCTGGTGCGTTTACAGCAGGAGAACATGGTGCTGAAGCCGTGGGTGCTTGTGGCCATGCTGATGTTGCAGAACCCTGACGGGATGGACCTGTCCGCGCTCACCGAACAGGCCGACTGGCTCAGGCGCCTCACTCTTTCCTTTGGGGCTTTCTTGGACTGGCCAGGTAAATTACCTGTTGCTTTCTTTTTTTTTTCCTTTTTTTTCATAGATTTTGTATTTGTTGTTTTGCTTGCTGAAGTCTAATTCAAAGTCTGGGGCTGGATGATATTGTCTAAAGCCAAATTACAGTGTATTTGCCCTGTCATTTGACAACAACAACAACAACAATAATAATAATAATAATAATAATAAGAGTGAAAATAAATAAATAAATAAATAATCGCCACCTAGTGTACAGAATTAGCTGTTAGAATGAACTGTTTAGCACTTTGCTGCTAATAACATTTAAGTGATAAAATGGCAATCATTTTATTACTAATTAAAACCACACAGACTAGCCTGATAGGAGGTGCGTTGTGTTCTTCATACTGCAAATCTGCTTTTAATGAATTCATTTGCTCACACACTCTCTTCTCCAAGACCGTGAGCCCTGCAGCAAAGTGATCAGCTCTAGCCTGGCCCTACACAAGAACCTGGTGTGTGTTTCCGGTGGCCGTGTGAGGCTGGTCATTGCAGAGCCGTCAGGGGAGGAGTTGACCACAAATGAGGTGGAATTTAACCGGGCGGTCAGTGTACTCTCCCTCGCCTCCTACAGGAATCAGGTACTGCACTTGTTTGTGCGGCCTGCGCTGCTTGCTGTGGCCATGCAGACTGCCAACTCCAATAGGAAAGGTGAGAGACCAGTGATGTGAGTGAGTGTGTGTGTGTATTGTTTGCCTGTTCATCCAGGCACTTGTAGCATTGTGTGATAAGGGAGTCCTAGGCAGTTGTGGGACCTCATGTAATGAATTAAAGGAGATGTGCATTACAAATGAAGGAAATAACTAATTGTATGTAAACCTATTGCTAAACACTATTGCAATCATCATATTTTAGATGAGGTCTACAATTGCTTTAACTTCCTGAGGAATGTGTTCTCCAACGAGTTCATCCTGTGCCCTGGAGCTGCAGTGCAGGTAAGACCTCCTACACACTGCACAGTTTACACTATGACACAGCGAGATTTACCTGATCCCATCATAAGCCTGACTATTGTAAGAGAGAAAGGCCCTTATCTTATTTGGACCATTTAAAAAAACAGTGTAAAGGCATCTTCACGTACCAGTAGCCAGAAATGTCTCTTGTTCCTCTCATATAAATGTTTGGGCTTATAACAGTATGGTATTTATTCGGTACAGTCTGAAGCATATCTACATACACAACACTGACTGACAGATCTGTCACATGACCGCATGTTTCTGTTGTGGGTTTGTCTGTCTGTGTGTAGGACTTTGAAGAGGCGTGTTTTCTGCTGGGGAAGTGTGGTGCGGTTCAGGAGCTGCAGCAGGACATTGTGATGTGTCCGAGTGGACAGACCACACTGGCCTTCCTGTGTTCTGTTCTTGACCCGTTCCTTCAGGGCTATCAGGTAATATTGTATACTATACTGTTGGATATCCCTTCTAACCGATTCAGCTATTTAAAGTTGCACCCATTGCTAACACAGATGTACAGATGCACACACACACAGCTTGTCTTGTCCCTGTAGAGAAGCACTGCCAATAGAATAGGACTCTCTGGAGCAGATAAACATGACTCTATTGACAACCTGCCTAATGCCAGGGGTATGAAACCCCCCAGCATTGAGCTGTGACTCAGTGGAACTGTGTTCTCTGTCCTAACTTGAGCATGAGGTGGGGTGTTGATCATCCAACATTCTGACATCAGTAAGGCTCTTTGCTGAATTGCTGAATGCAGTCAAATCCTCACAGCAATGCTCCAAATTCTAGTAGAAAGCCTTCCTTGCCCAGTAGTTCTTCCATTACTTCTACAAAAGCATCATGAACTCTTTTTTAACCTTGATTTCAGAAGAAACAGTGAAGGTGTCCCAATACTTTGGTCCATAAAGTGTATGTTATTAAGTTGATTTTTACAAAAGCTTAAGAGTTACATATTAGGTGCTTGGGTATTCACTAGGTATGTAGCTGTATGTAACATTGTATTATACACATTTAACATATTGGACAATAATAAAACTTAATGTGTCATTACTTTGACATGTGCCACATTAAATAGAATTATGCAAAAATAATAAAAAATAATAAAAAATTAGAATTAGAATGTGTAGTAAAAGTTAAAAGGTTTAAATCCAAAAAAACATGAGATTTAACCCAGGTTGCTTTTAACCCAGGTAGTACACTGTTTATATAGATAGAAAATATAGACTTGTATGCTAGAAGAATGCCACATCCCAACATATAAAACCTATGTGTGTCTGTGTGTGTGTGTAGGTGGTGTGCAGGTATCTGTGTGAGGAAACGGAGGAGAATCTGCCAGATAATAAGTTTGTTCCCGCTGTGAGAAACTTCACTCTCCAACTCATTCTAGCAGGTACCTGCATTATAAACCTTATTACTGCAAACTCAGCTAATGACTGCTGAATATTAGTCCATAATGTTTAATCACTGCATGTCTGAAGTATGGTGTGTTTGAAGATCCCAGACTATAAGATCAAAGAATCTACTAATGGGATTTATTACTCTATAGCTTTCAGCACTGGAGCTTATTTTCAAGTCTGCACCATTAGTGTTGGTCTAGGATATAGTGTCCTAGATCTTAATGAAGGCAGTTATCTGAACAGGTAAGACCTGGTCCTAGATCAGCACCCTTGCTCTCAGATGGCTGATAAATATGGGTCTTGGTTGTGTTCTGCTCTGTTTAGTCCATCTACATGAAGAGGCTTATTACATTTTTCTTTAAAGTGAGATCGATATGAAGGTAGGGGACGTTGCAGAATTACCTCCTCTAGGCTTCCACAAGGCACAGAGCAAAACAGCTAAATGACTTGTCAAAAGTCTAATATAGCGCTAATGCAGTCATGGGGCTGTTCTCTGAGCTGTTTTTTTTTTTCTTTTCTCATTTCAATCAATCAGAAATCAAGCCATGGAAATTGTCAGTTGTTGTGTGCACCTAGAATATGTATGGATCACCAGCTTTTGCTAGTAGCAAAAACCTAGTAACTCCATTTTTGTTTTTCACTTTGTGAATGTGGCAGTTGTTCTTTACATAGTGTCAATCATCATTTAACCGTGAAACATCTATTTAATGATGAATGGCCCAATAGAAAATCTCCAAAATGACCTGGAATAAAAACCTCTTCCATTGACTTCCATTGAAAATTACGAAGGGTTTTCCTTTTCCGCTGTAAAGCTGCCACTTTGGAGGGTTTGCTACAGTGTAATGTTGATTGTGTGTGCAAAGCAGATAGTCATAGGTTGTGTTTAATTAGGAAAGGGGGTTGGTGTTGGTACAGTGGCATGCAAAGATTTGGGCACCCCCGGTGCTGTTGATGTTTGACTGCACTAGAAATTTGTCTAGAGAGTTGTCTGAAAAGTTCAGAGAAGGGATCAATGCCTTGCAAAACAAGAAAATAGGATCCAAAAAGATCTAGCAAAGGCACTGAATGATGTTCAAAGTTCAAACTTAAAGGTACTCTATTACACTACCGGGACGTGGCAGAAAGTGGAAGCTAGGCACCGCCTGTAACCTGCAATTCCTGAGGAGGCAGGTGGTCGAAAACCCTCGAGTGACCTGCAGAAAAGACCTGATTTGCATGATTTGGTGGCCACAGGCACTGAGGTTTTAGTTTGCACAGTAAGGAGCATACTTAACACTGAAAGTCTCCTTGCCCGTATACCCCCGCTGACCCAAAAGCACAAGAACAGTTAGCTCCAACCTGCTCAAGACCAGATACATAAGCAATGAAACAAAACTGGAACTTTTCGGGCCTATCAGCAGCATGTCTGGAGGAGGAACGATAAAGCACACGCTGGAAAAAAGAACAGTTTGCCTAGAGGGAAGAATGGCGGTGGCTCGATGATGTGGGTCTGCTTTGCAGTGTGTGTCGGGCAATATGGGTTCAATCAAGTATCCCAGGAGAAAACCTCATGCCTTCTGTGTGGAAGCTGAAGCTTGGGCGTCATTGGACCTTGCAGTGGGACAATGGTCCCAATCAAACCTCAAAGTTCTCCAAGGCTTGATTTCAGAAGAAGTCCTGGAAGATTCTGGAAGATTCTTTAGGAATGCTTCTAGAAGCTGGTGTCTGGCTATGTATCACATTTGCAGCAGGGTCATAACAGCATAACCGGGTACTCTACTAAGTATGAAATACAATTATTCTAATTGAGTCATTTAGTGTTGCATTCAGAGAAACCACCACTGTTAGTTGTGCTAAGCTGTTTACATTATTGTTGTCTGTTTGTTTTACTGCAAACAGCTGTAAGTGTGAAAAGTGTGACTTGTATTTAATGCAATTAAATACAAATCATTTTAAACATTAGGCTTTCACTGAGTATATCGCTACACTTTCATGTCTTAAACAGTATAAATGTCTTAAACAATCCAAAGCATAAAGTCCTGATCAGATGCATCATTTGATTTGATTATTCTATGAATTGTTAATATAGTGCGGCTGTTTTACAATCGAGATGTCAAAAGTAAGACATGGTCTTGAAAATCTGGTGCTCTAGTAGACCTCGTTCTTCTGTTTTTAGAAGCAGAAATCTCTCACTGTTTTGATTTTTTCCTCATAACTGCAGGAAGTCTGAAGTGTTATGAAGCCTTATCATCAGATTTGCAGAAGAACGCCTTAGCTGCCCTGACGCGGCTGAAGGCTGTCAGGAAAGTCAAAGCGTAAGAACCGTCTTTAGAAACGTTCATTGTGTATATTTTGTTGAAAAGCTTTGAAAGTTTTCTCATCTGACACTGTGTTATTATTTTCCTTAGTGGTGATCAGGTGACTCTCAAGGTGAACAAGATTGCTGTGAACTCACTGGAGGACATGCTGGGTGAGTGTGATGTCACATCCTATCAGAAACACATTAGGATTTAGAAGAGATCATGCATCTGGATCCTTTACAGTCTGTTTTACAGCTTTACAGCTTGACCTTTGAGATCTTGTACTTGTAAAACAGCTTGATGAAATTTAAACAGTCCTATCTATGCTCTGTCCATAGCAACAGTTGACAGGTCAGACAGGCTTTATAGAACATTGGCAAGAATTCCCTTCCACCCAATGAGAAATTCAAGACCTTTCACACACGTACAAAATGGGGCTCCTGAGTGGTGTAGCTGTATAAGAACCGTACCTTGCTGTATAACTGAGAGACTGCCAGATCGATCTCCCATGATGCCACAGCTGTCCATGTACCTGCACTGGCAGCATGGTGATATATATATATATATATATATATATATATACATACACTTTGTCCAATGTTTGTGGACACCCCTTCTAATGAACGCATTCAGTTACTGACACTAAGTTGCTGACACAGATGTGCAAATGCATACACAGACACTTTGTCTAGTCCCTGTAGAGAAATACTGCCAATGAAACGGGACTCCCTGGAGCAGATAAACATGTACCTGTTGGCACCATGCCTAATGCCAGGTTTGGGCTAGTGGGGTATAACCTTGGGATGTGATGTTCTCTGGAGTGATGGAGCTCCATTTAATACATTTGGGATGAGTTGGGGTGGTGTTTGTGATCCAGACCTTATCATCTATCGTCAGTAACACAGTAACGCAACTGCTCTTGTGACTGAATGCAATCGAATACAGAAGAAATGTAGGATGGCTCAAACTTTTAGACACTTTTAAGAGTCTCAGTTTTGCTCGAACACAAGCTTGAATGAGCTTAATGCCAATGTTCTGTAGAGCTCTGTTCTGCACAGTGCTATGGTGAATACAGCTAGCATGTCTTCATAGACAACTCTATTGTAACCATAGCCAGCAGGTCTCAGTACAGGAGCGCAGTTTGCTCTGTATGACCCAGTTTCCTAGAGTAGCTGCCACTGAAGAGAACAGCGCTAGCGTGCTAAAAGACGTTACTTTGCTGTGCTAATCTCAGCTTGTTTACTTTTTGCTCTGCTTCATCTCTCAGGGGGTAAAATTCCTACCCAGAAACCTGTCCTCGCTCGGCTGTAAACACACACACACACACACAGACGGACACACACGAACACACACCCCTCTCGTCGTCTGGAGAGCCAGCCTGAACTGCCTTCATTACCATAATGGCAAATTTCGCGAAGCGCCGTGGCTTTGCTGACTACAAAGACTGTTCGTCATCGAGCTTTAAAAAGACTTCACGGGTTCACCATCTGGGACACGCTGTCTACGATATGGGCCTGCTTCTCTCTCTCTCTCTCTCTCCCTCTCTCTCTCTCTCCCTCTGTACCCGCTTTCTGTCACACTCCCTCTCTCTTTCTCTTTGCCTTCTCTTTGCCTCTCTCGTCCTCCTTTAATGTGTCTCTTAGAGGGATCGCTTCCGTGTGATCAAGCCTGGTGTCTTTAATTCCTCTCTTTCTTTGAGGTGTTTCCAACCCTCTTTAATGTGACTGGGCAAACATGAAGGCTGCGCTGTGAAGAAAGTGAACACTTCTTAAGTGTAGGTCCTATTTCTACTCTTTCTCATTATGAGATTGTTGTAAGGGTATTATAAGATTATTCAGGCTTCTAGATGTCAACGTTACTTATTTGAAGTGATTGCATCTTGTAAAGTTGTGGCTTCAGTGCCAGAAAAGTAATGCTCCTATTTAAGTATATTTGCATATACTGTCATGCAAAAAAAACTTATATCTCAATCTTGGGTGGGTTTCACATTTTGGCATATTTAGAATCTAAAAGGTGTTATTAACATAGCGCCCATCCAGTTTCATGTCGAATGGACCAATAGAAATGCTCCAAAATGACAAAAATGAATAAATTCTTTTTTTTTTAAGATTAGACTGTTTTTGACTTTGGTGTTTTGGAGATACAAGGTTTTTGTGTGACAGCAAAAATAAGTAAATGAATGTCATCAAATACCTGCAATAATCTATAATAATAAGATGATGACGATGCTAATAATAATAAGACTATTCCTGCGAGAATCTTACCGTGAGATACAGCCTACACTTTAAGATGCTTTCTGTATTTGCAGTGTGTACCTCTCCTCACCCCCCCCCCCCCCCCCCCCTACACCCATCTTCTGATTACTTTATCTCTATTATTATTTTTGCTTACCCATCGCATTCATAACAGCTTTGACTCGAGGAGACTGCACTTTCACCCCAGACTGTTACCATTCTGGTCTCTTTGAGTTCGGCCTGTTGCCCTTTGCTCAATTTTTTGGTGCTTTCTTTTTGCACTCTTTTTATTTATTTGCTTGTATTTTTTTTCTTTGCATATTAACATGGTCTGTCTCCAGTGTTTTGTTTGGGATAAAGGTGTTAGCTTTTCAGAAGACGTTATTTATATACAAAAAAAAAAAATAGGTCATTTTCCATTCGGAAGTTACTGAATTTTGCCACCTTGAGAGAATGGCAATAAAAGGAAATAGTCAAACATTGCTACACTGTCACTTACGCCAAACGACTGCCATTCTCTTGAGCTTGTTTCAGTCGGATGAACAAAACAACCAGATTTGATTATTTAAGGCCGTTAGATTGCTAGCGGATGTTTACGTGTGCTTTGTTTCATGTCTTTTCTCCTATTACAAAGCTGCAAAACAGGGGAAGCCTGCTTTTTATACTGTGGAGCAGCATATGCAAACAACTAACGAGATGTGTTTATTCTATATTGTCTGTCCTAGTTTGTTTGGTACAGAAGAAGTTGCTTTAGTACTCTTGATATAGGCTATATATTTTTAAAAGATGCAAAAAACTGAGGCTGCTTTGAGAGGTGAAACTTGTTATGCAAACAGGTAGACCTTTTCAGTATTTAGGAATATCCAACTAGGTGATACTGAGGTGAAGTTTAAACGATGGAGCTGCAAAGGGCGGTCTGGGCAGTACACTCTTGTGTTAGGATAGGCCATTCAAGGAATGGCTAATAGTAGTGAAGGGTTTAGTAGGACACTGTTGGAGCATTAGGGCTGCATCACTTGTAAGCATTATTGCAACATTGGCATTTTTCAAAAGTGATATCGCCAAGGTGGACAGAGCACGGCCAATTGTGCTCTTTCAGACTTCGGCCATCGATGGCAAAGTGGCATGGCTTGGGATTCGAACTTGCGACCACCGGGCCATAGTATGTCTTTAGAGGGTTACAAATTCTGTAAAAAGAATTTAATGGACATTTTAGCACCCTTCATCCCTCCCCCCTCCACTTATCACAATGCTTGCCAGCTATCTACCCACTTGAACCCAGATGCCTGATAGCTGTTCCCACAAAAGCTGATGAATGAGAACGGTGTGTTGGCGAAATTCTATACAATCTCTGCACACTGTAATAATGCTTTTGTAGGTTTCTAGGTATGTATTGAAATCATTACATCCTTACTAAAAACACTCTGTGTCCAAATGTTTGTGGACACCCCTTCTAATTAATGCATTCAGCTATTTTAAGTTGCATGCATTGCTTTGCAGATGTTCAAATGTACACACACACACACACAGCTTGTGTAGTCCCTGTAGAGAGGTACTACTTTTAGAATAGGACTATCTGGAGCAGATAAACATTAACTATATAAAGCCCCTCAGCATTGAGCTGTGGAGCAGTGGAACAATGGTGCTCCATCCAATACTGTTGGTGAGTTGGGGATGTTGAAGATCATCCAACATCCTGACCACACTAATGCCCTTGTTGCAGTCAAATCTTCGTATAAATGCTTCAAAATCTAATAGAAATCCTTCCCTGGACAGTAGAGACAGTTACTCTGACAAAAGCAGGATAAACTTGAATTGACTTGGCCATCCACAGACTGTCCTTTGCCGTTAGATCAGTTAAACACTACAGTCACGGAAACATGCGTTTACACTGTACTTTAGCCATATTTCATTTTTCAGTGAATGTAAGGGTTTGTTTTTATTTTGAATTCATGGTACGATGTTAGAACCTGTGGCATCTCTGAGAGTTGTATGTATTTTAGTACATCACCCATGACTGTGTATCCCAGAAAAACAGTTACTCTTTGATTACCGCTGTTTGAACACACATACACAATGCCTTATGTCAGAGCTTCCCCCTCTTGAGAAATGTGGCACTGGAACAGGAAGAGTAGTGATCGTTTTGATTCATTCATCCTTTCGATGTTGCATCTGATATGATTTATCAACATGCATGAACCCTACATGCAGGATAGATATCAAAGCTGAGGGATAATTCCTAGAGTCTTTTACATGGTACTCTCAGTACCAACATAAAGGGGTTCCTCAGAGCACATTTCAAAGCACATTTCAGTGGATAGTTCTCTAAAGAACCATTTGTGTTCACTTTAAAGGGCCCATAACCTAAATTCTTCTCATCTACCATGGTCAAAGCTTCCAACGTCTCCTAAAATAGTCTGTTTTTGTTACTGTGCCTTGGACACCCTGTATTGTGCCTCATTCAAAAGCAGTCTATAACACTCCTCTTTATAACTTCAGTGTGAATGGCTGCTACTGAAAGCTGAAGACTGCTGTAGGCTGATCGATACTGCACTGGTTTTTATGACCTCACCAAAAAATTTCAATTGGGCTGTTTTTTGAAAGCTTATTTTTTATATATGAACATTGACTGGAGGAGGGTACTTTAGTTTTCCATGGTTAACATGTTTTTTCATGTTCTTCACTGCACATATTGTTAAAAAAATGAATGAATTCTTTATATAAACATCTACTGAAAAGTTCTTTACAGAACCAAAAGTTCCACTAAAGAGCACATTTATACTAAAGACCAGGCGTCACCAGACTGATGGGAAAGGGTAAATGTGACTGTAGGTTTAATTCTAACCAAGCAGGAGCTCCGTATGTAACTAATCGAGTGTCGGAAGCTGGAGAACAAATGATCAAACAAGTGGCATCAGGCCTGCTCCTGCTTAATTGGAAGAAATAAATTGTGAATAAGAATTTAATAATGGTGACCCTTGTTTAAAGAGTGAAGCTTTGTAATAGTCACTGTATAGATTGTACAAGTTGCTGGATACTAAAACGGAAGCATTAATAACTGTAGAATTAATCACAGTGTTTAAGGGGTTAATAATATGAGGCTTTGACCATGGCCTAGATTTATAACTGGAATATGCCAAACCCCTCTCGCCTTGTAAATGGCTCGAAAAGGTCCTCACGGGGTACGGATGTTTAATGACTGTGCTGTGCTTTGACTGCCGTTGGAAAGCGAGACAAAACAAATTCAAACTATTTCTGGAACCCTTGGAATACATCGGTAAAAGCTGAGGACAGTCTAGAAACCTGGCCCTCTACAGACCTTTCTAGGAAATGTGGACACTAAAGTTCCCTAAAGCAACTCGCTGACCTATTCGAACCCACAAACGTGTTCTTTCTTAGCCACTGTTCAAAAGTTGGACGAGCTTCAATGAACATTAAACATGAAAAATCACATACAGCCTAATGAAAAAAAAGCTATGCTAGTTAGCTGGACTGCCTCGTTGTAGCTAACGCATGATACTCTTGAGTATAGACATTCTGACAAAAATCATTCTGTGCGCTACAGTTTCTCTTTAGAGTGAACAGGATCTTTATCAGTTTTATGGAAAGCTAGTTTAAACAGACGCTATGAAGGAGCACAGCTGTGGTTGGAGCACCTGTAGCTTAATAAAGTGATTAGCTCCTTTAAACTGATGGTTCATTTTTCTGCAGTTCTACCAAATTTCTACATTTCTGCGTTGAGTAAACATGTCATTCAGCATAGTCCGGTGTGAAATGTTGATAAAATAGCGATGATCTTCAGCCAAAACCAGCTCAATACTATGGTAAAATATTATTGAGATCTCAATATTCTGGTGTTTCAGGCATCAGATTTCAATTATTTAGTGTAAGACCTTTTTATGAGGAAGCCTTGTTAAGCACTTAACTTTTTTCAGATGTCTGGAAATGTCCTTTCGCCACCACTGTGAACGATTTTGACTTTTATTTTTACCCTGAAGCGAAGTGTTTCACATTAGACCCACTCTGAATGACTCAGTTTACATCATAACCATTTAATTATGCATCAATTTTGCAATACTGCAGATAGTCTTTACGCTTATTTCTTCTGTAACTACCAAGGCTTGTTCAGCAACTGCTTTGAAACTAACATGAGAGCCTGAAGTATGGGCCCACATAAGAACGGGGCTAAAGAAGGAGAGTTGGGAGAAAGGATGAAATGACGTGAGCCGTACTAATACATTAACCCAATGATGCCTGTAACCACTTCTTCTATGTCTCATCACTCTTCTATCTCTCAGGACCTATTAAACCCTCTTAACCGAGAGTGTTGCCAACTGTTTTGCCAAAGTAATGTTCTGTTACTTTCTGTTTTGTTCATTTTCCATGGTTGTCTAGCATTAATGATGTGTGTAATTTCATGGTTTGACAGCGTTTGTCTAATGAATAATGATTATATGGTGATAATGATTGTGGTGTGTTTGGTATTAAATCTGTAATGACAAGATTAAAGTTTGATAATCAAAACACTGGACTGAAGATTTAATGTGGCTTGAAAAGCTGTTGAGTGTTTACGTGTGTGAGAGAGAGAGAGAGAGAGAAAGAGAGCGAGAGAGGTGGGGTAGCTATCCTTTCTTTTCTATGCAGGGCTTCACCTCTAGATGGCAGACTGACACCTTTTTTTTCCCCCCCTTTTATGAAACGGTAAAGGTGGTTTTCCTGGGTCAACCTAACAAATATCCTTTGCAGAGTCCTTTACATAATTTGTGCAACTGAGCACAAACTGTGACCCTTGTTTTCTGAACTCATTGAGCATAATAGCCAATTTAGGCCTGTCTTTTCTTTCCTGTATGAAACTCTGCGTATGCTAAAGACATGCTAAATTAATTCCTGTACCTTTTCCCCCTCAACCTTAACAGTGCTCACACAATGTTTTTGTTGTAGGACGTAATTGCGCCTGTTTGAGCTCCTGCGGTCTGCTACCTTGGCTGCCTTGGCCATGTGCTCCGGTGAACTCTGACAGCCTTTGATTGATTAGACTCATTTAGCTGAACACATTCAGCAAATTAGCATTTAGCAGTCAAGGGTCGCCGCATAGGCCGCATAGGCACTGGCACGTGTGTGTGTGTGGGGGGGTATGGGTGCTGATGGGTGGATAATTTAGAGGGATGCATGAGAACCCCATCACTTATTACTGTTGAGTAATCTATTACTGCCAAATGTGATGAAATTTCAATTGAAAATTAACCTTTACATTTAACATGCATTTCTGTATTTAAAGGACCAATTTCCTACAATGTTATATATATTTATATGTAAATATGGTTCTGATTGGCTGCCCTGTTCAAAAAGCAGTCCAGGCTGAAACACTGAGTGGGTAGAACCAAACTTCTGTCAGGTAAAGAGGGAAATACATGTAAAATGCATCAATCTTTGTGACATCACAAAAACAATACATTTGAAAGGGGTCAATTTTGCATCAAACACCAAGATCAAAGGACTCTCGTTATGATCAGTAAAGCTGTTCACACCAGTTGCAAGCCGTGTTTGTATTATTGGCGCATTCCATTGAATCTTGTTGATGTTTTTGAGTAGGAGACAAGAGAGCTGTATGACCCTACCTCTAATTTCTAATGATATGAATGAACTGTGAATAAAATCACTACAGCAATGTTTAGACATCCTAAAAGCCCTAAATGTTAAGAGTCCTGACCCTGCCACACTGCACAAGTTGTTCAAAAAAGCTTTAAGGAACACAGTGAGGATTTCAAGATCTTGACTTGGCCTCCAAATTCATCAGGTCTTAATTCAATCGAGCATCTGTGGGATCTGCTGGAACAAGTCCAGTTGATGGAGGCCCCACCTCACAATTTACACAACATCTGCTGGCTGATTCCACAGGACACCTTCAAAAGCCTTGTAAAGCTCATGACTTGACGGGTTGGGTGGTTTTGGAGACACACAGGGCAGACAGTATAATAGGCAGGTGGTCATAGAAGACAACAATTTAGATCTTTAACATTCAAAATCTAATCATGAAAAAAAAACTG
The DNA here is from genome assembly GCF_030463535.1 of Salminus brasiliensis. Taxonomy (NCBI): domain Eukaryota; kingdom Metazoa; phylum Chordata; class Actinopteri; order Characiformes; family Bryconidae; genus Salminus; species Salminus brasiliensis. The sequence goes on from NC_132878.1 coordinate 33,434,366, forward strand.
TGTGGACATCCATGTCACAGAGTGCTTCCGTCAACAATGCTGATAATGAATGAAAGCCCAAAAGGCCAGTTAGCAATTTGCAAGTAAAACCATGCTAATCTCCCCCTACCCCTTGCTTTTGTTGTTAATATTAGCCATGTTGCTTGTATTGGCGAACTGATCCTTAAAAGGTAACCACGAATCTCCCTCTCTGGCGGCTATACGCAACCATTTTTCTCGGTGTCTAACACATTGTTTTAACTTCCAGGAGGGAGCAGTTCTATTAGCTGTGTTTAAACCGCAGCCCACAGGAAGAGGCGTGCTGGGAGTTTCCTCAGACGCTGCTCTGACAGCGAAATAAACAATAATCCTCGGATGGCGACCAGAATGAAGTGACAGCCCAGAGAAGATTTAATAAAATTCAATACAATCTAATTGAAGTGGTGAACGGAGGCCCCTGGGGAGCAATCTCTCTTTATTTTTGTCATGATCTCTGAAATGCGCATTATCGGCACCACTGAGAAACTGCAGGCTTTTTGCTGTAGCCCAGACCAAAGCCTGCTGCAGTTTTTTACAGCTCAGTCAGGAATCACTGCACCTGACAGAACACAATTTAAAGCTACAAAAAGAAAGCTTTGGAATAAGAGAGAGCTAAACAGTACCAATAGCATTAGCCTCTGAGTTTGTGATTTTATACCCATCCTTAGAGAACAAAAATATGTGTACATACATATCCTCTTATCAAAAACATTTGTGAAATTTATATCTGATATCTGTACTTTGCAGCACAGTGGAATTCAGCCTCTGAATTTAACCCATCCATGGCTGTGAACATACACGCCCAGTTAACATACCCATGTGTGGCCTGTATTGGTAGCCCAACTGGGAACCAGAATGTTTTGTCCATGGTTTCCATGCTGGCCCCACAGGGTCAGTGATGGGCGTTAAACTTGTAAACACTGTGTTTGGGGCCTAGAAAGGACCTATGTTAGATTAAGGTGGGCTGTAACGATGGGGCCCATTTGAGAAGCCCAAATGTGTCCTAGTAGCAACACCCACTCAGAGTCCATGCCCACCTAGAACCCACCTAGCTTATGTTCCACCCATGTGAGACCCATACATGAGCATGTTGGCTGGGACACTAGTGACTAGGGGCAGTGGGCAGACTCCTTAGACCTGGAGCAGTTTTGAGGTTGGGTGTCTTGTTTGGGTGCCTACATTCCCCAGTCTCCACTTACTGCAAATCAAGGGAATCAAACCAGCAACCTCCAGTGCCAACCCTGCTTTAGACCTTGGCTGCCCCAACACAGATAAAGCTATAAAGGTATATGTGCATATGTTCCTGTATATCCAAAATATACCCACCCAACATGCTTATGTGGGACTCACATGCGTGAAACCAGTGCTTGGTGGGTTGGAGGTGGGCATGGGCTCAGAGTTAGTTTGTACATGTGTTGTTACTGGAACCCTGTTGAGCTTTCCAAATGGGCCCCATTGTTACAGCCCACCCTAATCTTGAACGGATCCTATCTAGGCTTCATGTGCAGTGTACAACCCAGACAGGGCCCATGTTTAACACCTGAGGTAAATCACAAACATAAACACAAATCAGGTATAGAACCAAGTAGACAGTAGACAGAACAGTGTTTAATTAACTAGGCCTACTTGAAGCCTCCCAGACACAACATCCTAACCACGATAGACACCTGTGTGCCCCCAGACTCTTCTGGTAGGGCTTTCCATTCTTCCAGAAGTGCATTTGTGAGGTCAGACACTGATGTTGGATGAAAAGGCCTGGCTCGCAGTCTCCGCTCCAATTCATCCCAAAGGTCTTCTGTCGGGTTGATGTCAGGACTGTGGATGTGCAGGCCAGTCAAGTTCTTCTACACCTACAACTCGCTCATCCATGTCTTTATGGACCTTGCTTTGTGCACTGGTGCGCAGTCGTGTTGGAACAGGAAGGGGCCGTCCCTAAACTGTTCCCGCAAAGTTGGGAGCATGAAATTGACCGAAATCTCTTGGTATGCTGAATGCAACTCAGAACAACCCCACACCATAATCCCCCCTCCACCAAACTTGGCACAATGCAGTCAGACAAGTACCGTTCTCCTGGCAACCCCCAAGGAGAAGCATGATTCCTCACTCCAGAGAAGAAATGCTCTGCTCCTTCTCTGCTTAGCAACAGGCACCACAGATGGATTCCTAGTGAATACACACAGCAGTCTGACTGCAGCTCCTTCCACACTGCAGTGGTAAACTTTTGCATGGCACACTTTGGCCAAAACAAACCAGACGTTTGTCCACGTTGGAGAAACTTGTCAAGAATGAGGATCTGAATCACTTGTGGGGTGTTCCTACCGCAGGGGTCAGTACCTACCAAAAGTGCTCCAAGAAAGGACAACTGGTGAACCAGCAACAGGGTCATGAGCACCCAAGGCTCATTGATGTGATCCATGAAGGCCCCACCTCCCAACTTACAGGACTTAAAGGACCTGCTGTTAACATCTTGGTGCCTAATACCCCAGGACACCTTCAGAGGCGTTGTGGAGTCCATGCCTCAAATGGTCAGATCTGTTGTGATGGCACAAGGGCAACCCCCATAGTATTAGACAGGCCAGGGTCATCCTGTACAGAGTGAATGGAGTGGGCCTGTTACTCTCGCTCCTCACCTGAACACAGTCTGGGAAGCTGTTGCTCTTAGACGTGGTCTGTTTTGTCAGCTAAAGTCGGATTTTGGGTGAAGCCGAAGTGAAACAGCGCAGTGGGAGCAACTATTCGTTAGGCTGCAGTGCATGCTGGGTAAAATGCTTCTGCAGCATCGGCTGTCTCTGCAGTTCCGCGGCTGCTGCCAGAGAGAATCTGTTCAGGCTGTCATTTTGCGAGGTGCAGATTGTAGATTAGCCCGTTTCACACAATGCGAGCTCTTCACAGACCTCACCTCAGCTGGCTAGTTGCCAAACCACACAGCTGGACACACCTGTCTCTCTCACACTGCACTCTCTCTCTCTCTCTCTCTCTCTCTCTCTCTCTCTTTCTCACGCACACAGGCCTCAGATCAGACCTGCGCTTTAACTCAACACAATGTCATTTTACTCTCACATCAGTCTAACATAAACAGCACAGTGACACTGATCTCAGACCAGCTGGCTATAATCTCTCTCACTCCACAGTGAGGACTGAGCTCAGATACAAGCTTCGATAACAGGACATTAAGAAAACAGCTCGTCTTAAAGGTAATCTAATATCACCCTTTGTCTTTTGTCTTTTGTTTAGCTGTCTTTACTCCTCTCTTTTGCTCTGTCATTTCTCTCTTCTACTCTCCTCTATTTCTCGCGTTCTCTTTCTGTCTCCTCTCTCTATCTTTTTCTCAGTTTTTTTTTGCTCTTTCATTTGCATCTCTCTCTGTTTTTCTTTTTGTCGCACCTCTCTCTATTTTTCTCACTCTTTCTTCTTTGCCCCTTCTCTCACTCTCTCTCTTTTGTTCTCTTATTTATGTGCTCTTTCCTTTGTCACATCTCCTTGCCCTCTGTCTATTTTTCTCTTTCTCTCTCGCTTTCTCTCTCTCTTTCTCTTTTCTCATATCTGCTCTCCCTTTGTCTATTTCTATTTCTCTCTGTCTCTCTCTGTCTCTCTCTCTCTCTCTCTCTCTCTCTCTCTCTCTCTCTTTTCTCATTTCTGCTCTCCCTCTGTCTGTTTCTCTCTCTCTCTCTCTCTCTCTCTCTCTCGCACATTTTTTTCACTTTCTCATTCTCTGTCTTTCTCTCTCCTGCCCCTCTCTCTCTCTCAGATGAGATGAAAGCAGGTGAGGTGATCAGGTGTTGAAGCTCCTCTGTGTAAAGACAGCAGGTCAGTAGGGTGAGAGTGAGTGAGCACTGCTGTTTAGAGGGGAATAAAAACATCCTGAAGGATCACAGAGAAGCCAAAAGCAGCTTTCATGTTTAAAAGGTTCCATCCAGGAAGCCAGTGAAGGTGGTGTAAGAGAACAGGAAGTGGGGTTTGAAGAGATCTCAGCACTGAAACATCAACCATCTCCATTCTTCTGATCCAAGAACAACAGCAGTCTTTGTTTTTCTCGTTTAGAACAGCTCTCTGCGCGAGAACATCATCACTTTGATAGAAAAATGAAAAGCCCCCTTTAATTCTCCCCCCGAGACCAGTGGAGTAGCACAACCAAAGACTCAAGCACTAAGAACTGAGCAGCTTCAGCAGCACAGGTCTCTCTCTCTCTCTCTCTCTCTCTCTCTCTCTCTCTCTCTCTTTCTGTCTCTTTCTCTCTGTCCCCTCTCTTTTTTATTCTTTCTGTCCCCATCTATTTTTCTTTTTGTCCCTTTGTCTCCTTTTTCACTCTCACTCTCTCTCTTTCTGTCCCCTCTTTCTCAATCTTTTTGTCCCCTCTCTTTCTCTTTTACTTTGTCCTCTATTATTCTCTCTTTCTGTCCCCTTATTTTCTGTCTTTCTTTCTCTGTCTTTCTTTCCCATCTCTTTCTGTCCCCCCACCTCTCTCTCTCTCTCTCTCTCTCTGTCCCCTCTTATTCTGTCTCTCTTTGTCCACTCTTTCACTCTTTCTGTTCCCATCTATTTCTCTCTTTTTCATTCCCTCCTCTCCCTCTTTTTCTGTCCCCTTTCTTGGCGGGGGTGGCTGCTGTTGATGCTGCTCAACTGATTTTGGAAGGGCAGGGCATGGAGACAGAAACCATGGCTGAGGACACTGTTTTCAGAATCCCGTCTGGAAAAAGGAAAATGAAGAGGACTAAATCTAGTGGGATAAAGGGAAGGTACAAAGCGTGAAGCACAAAGAGAACCCTGGGTTCTGGCTCTGGCACCCTTGATGACTCAGACAGAATCTGCCAGATGTTAAAAGTCAGTGGAGTAGGTGTGCATGCTTTTGAAAAGATACAGCCTTTTCTTCATAAGACCAAGAATATGAAAGGTGTTGTGGTTGAAGAGTGTTTCCCTGATCACAAGCTTTTTATTGTCTCAGTCCGAGCTTCTCTGAGAAGTGAGGGTGAGGAGCAGTTTACTGCACATGAAATTTACAGACAATTGAGTTGAGATGGAAACTTGCAAATGCTTATTTTGGCTGAATTTGAATCCTCCTAGTATCATTCTGCTTTTCCATTTGCTATTGCTTGTGCCAATCCTTTTTTCTTTTTATGAGCAGCATGAGTGTGGGCCGTTTAAATCTGAATGGGTTATGTGACATACGGAAAAGAGCACTGCCATATGAGCTCATCAGGCAGAAAGGGATTGACATCATGCTGATTCAGGAGAAGCAGTGACGGGGCTAACAGAATTGATCGGAAGAAAGAATTTGAAGGGGAGGTTCTTCTGAGCAACATAAGCTCTACTACAGGTGGGGTGGGAATTCTGTTTGAGACACTTTCCACCAATCACTCATGAGGTTGAGCAGGTGATGGTGGGAAGGTGCATGGTTGTGCCTGCTCAGTCCTGCAAGTGGGGTTGCTTTCCTTAACACTGTCAGCTGTGAGGATTTTCTGTTTATGGGGGGTGGTTTTTAGCAGAGGATAATGATACTCTAGATAGGAATCATTCTGAACCTCATGCTGCATCTCAGTCCCCAAAAACTCACAAACTCTAAACTGGAGCACTAGCCAGTATACATGGGCCTATGCGAGAGATAGCTTTGTGTCACTGGTCAGGCTAGATCACTTTCATTGTTTTAAGCCCCAGCTTAATATTTTAAAAAGTTTGATTAGTTTGATTACTCTTGTGGGTTTTTCAGATCACTGTTTGGTTTTATGCTCTGTTTTGTGATTGCGAATCATAAGCCCTAAAATTTCCCTACTGTGTGACGTTAATAAAAAAATAAATAAAAAGATTTCACTGTTTGTTGGAATAAGTTTAAATTGGAAAAACAGCTTTTTCTGTATCCTGTGAGAGCGGTAGGATTATGGAAAAGTACAAATGAAGCAACTCTGTCAACACAACATAAAACCTCTGCTCTTAGAGACCATTTGGGTGTCTAGGCACAGGGAGACTGGTCCGCTCTCCTTTTCAGAGCCTGGTGCAGATTTCAGAGTCTTGGTCAGTCGTTTTATTCACTCTCTGCACTCGGAGGATGGGCAGGAGCTGACAGAGACAACAGAGATCCATAATCGGGAAAATGCTGGTGGATTCTGTGCAGGATTGCAGAGGGTCTCAGAAAGCTGCAGTGATATACTGGAAGGGTCACTCAGGGAGCATGAGCTCTATGCTGCTTTACAGAGCATGGATGGTGGGATTGCCCCAGGCATAGACAGCCTTCCTGTGGAGTTTTATAAGACCTTTTTGGACGAAGCTGGAAGCTGATTTGCTAGCTGTCCTAAATGAGAGTCTGGCTGATGGTTCCCTGCCTTTGAGCTGCAGGAGGGCTGTCATCACCCTGCTGCCTAAAAAGGGCAATCTGCAGGGCATTCAGTCAGTCAGTCTCCTGTGCACAGATCTTAAGGTCTTCTCCAAATGCCTGGCTAACTAAGACTAAGGGGGCAACATTTATAGGGATATATATTATACTATTTTATAAGGGTTAATAATTGCTTAGTCAGAGACGTTTTGAAGATTTACAGATCTTAAATAGGGGCTTGATTTTGGTCTCATTTCTAATGACCAGGTAAAAGCCTTTGATCAAGTTGAGCAATAATACCTATGGCTGACACTTGAGACTCTTGGGCCATCCTTTATTGGCCAGATAATAGTATTGTACCATGACATTGAAAATGTCTTAAATGAATGGTGGCTTAAATGAATGGTGGTCTATTCAATTCTCTTTGGGACAAACGGCAAGGCTGTGCATTGTCTGAGACTCCTTCACCATTGAAGCACTGCTGCGCTCTAAAATGAACAGCGTTGTTTTGGTACATGAAAATTACATTCCTCTGAATATCAGCTTATGCTGATGATGTAATGGTAATGGTGAAGGGAACTGGTGCAAACGTGAACTGGGTGAAGAGCGAGACTCTTCCAGTGGGGTGGTGGGCAAGGAGGCTGCCTTTAATACCAGCTGATATGGGTTGGAAAAGAAGGGGGATAAGGTACCTGGGAGTTTTCCTTGGGGTTGAAGGCAGCAAAATTGGAATGATTTAGATGGGGGGGGGGGGGGGGGTGTTCCACATGGAGTGCTATTCCTACCAAGGCAGGAAGGGAGGGAAAGGCCTGGTGCACCTTGTTAGCAGATCAGCTTTTCATCTGCAGTTTCTGCAGAAATTCCTGATGAGTGGAGAGAGGTGGCTAAATTCAGTTGACTGGGTCTGAACATTGCACTGGTCTTTAACAAGCAGTTACGTTTAAGTGGATTACCCATTTTTCATTCTGGACTTTTTAAAGTATGAGGATTTTTTAAGACAGGAGAACAACCCGCTCCACTGGCTGCTGGAAGAGCCTTTTATTAAAGATTTGTCCCCTTTCTTTCTGTCCCTTCTCTCTCTTTCTGTCCCCACTCTTTCTTTCCCCTCTCCTTTTCTCTTTCTCCACCTCTCTTTCTCTCTATCTTTCCATCCCCTCTCTTGATCTCTTTCTCTCTTTCTTTCTGTCCCCTCTCTTTTTCTCTTTCTTTCTGTCTCCTCTCTTTCTGCCTGTCTTTCCATCCCCTTTTATTATGTCTCCTCTATTTCTGTCTCTCTTTCCATCCCCTTTTATTTTGTCCCCTCTCTTTTGCTATCCCCTCTCTATCCGTCTGTCTGTCTTTTTTTGTCCCCATCTCTTTTTCTTTCTTTACGTCCCCTCTCTTTCTGTCTGTCTTTCTGTCCTTTCTCTCTCTCTTTCTTTCCTTCTTTCTGTCCTGTCCTTTTTTCTCTTGCTATTGCTCTTTCTGTCCCTTCTCTTTCTCTCTCTTGCTCTCTCTATCTGTATATCTTTTTAAGTATGTTGTATATATGTTATGTGTGTATATATACACACACAATATATATATATAAATGTCTCTGACCACAAGACCCTACAACGAATAGTGAGGACAGCTGAGATCATTGGGGTGTCTCTCCCCTCCATCATGGACATTTACTCCACACACTGCATCTGCAAAGCCACCAGAATCGTGTTCAACCCCACACATGGCAGAAGGTACCAGAGCATCCAAGCCATCGCTGCCAGACTCTGCAACAGCATCTACCCTCAAGTCATCAGATGTCCAACACACAGGGACTGATCTGAGACCCCCGCTCACCTCAAACACTCTCACACACACACACACACACAACACACACTGACACACACATATGTCATATGCACTCACATAAACATGTCTATTGATGCTCCCACCATGTGCACACCTATCAGGTTATGTATGTTGTAAGCTGAGTGTGTATAGCTATATGTCCCAGCACATTACATACCTGTCTTGTCTGTTTACTGTGTCTAACGTCATGTTTAACATATTTATCGTATTGTTCAGAAGAATTACATGCAAACACTGCAAAATTCAAAACATGGCTGTAAAACACATGTAAAGAAAGATGAAAATGATATATATGATATATCCTAATACTGAACCAACTGCTAACAGTAGTAATGATGGTAACAATAAAGGTACAAGGCTGTTAGAAGACAGGTAGGTATGACTGTTGTTATTAAATGTAGGGGATCTGATTAAAGCCTGTAAACACTAATAATGAACACTATCTCTTTCTGTGTAAAGAGGAGCACCGCCAGATAAAGAAAAATAATTCCCTACAGATCTAAGAGCACAGTTAGGATGTGTGTGATGTTTTGTGTGGCGGGCTCCGCTTCATCAGAGTCGAGTCATGGTGCCTCGCCCCTGGGCCCCCTGGGTAACGAGACCGTGGCTGTGCATTACAGGAAATTTTATTATGAAATTATAGCCTCGGTCTGATCAGCACTATTCAAATGAGCGAGCCTAGCACATTAGCCTGTGCTTGTGTGTGTGTGTATGTGTATCAGAGAGTTTAGTGCATTAGCCTCTGTGGTTGCAGCCCTAGCCAATTATCATTACCAAATGAGTTCCATTGGGTTTCAATGAAGCCTTTCATTAAGTGAATAGCGAAGGCTGGTTTAATTAAAATGGGTTGATAGGTAAACTTCCTTACAGAGCTGCCAAAAAAGCTCTCAAAATTACAATTAGAGTGCATCAATCCTGCTTTTCTCTCCTCTCTCTCTCAGTCTGTCTGGTGAGAGGCCAGCGAAGACAATGTGAATAAAGCACAGGGTTATTCTAATTACAGTAAATGAATAAACTGCACATATCCACATTAGAGTTGCCATTTTATTGGTTCTGTCTGTCTGGTGTTTTTTTTTTTTTTTACAGGAGATGCTTTTTGATGGAATCTCACTGCTCCCCAGAAATGTGTAGTGCAACCCGAACACACACTGAAATAAAAAAAAAAAACTGAATAATGAACTCAAGAAAAAGTATCCAATAAACAATTTAAGGAAGCAAAACATACATATGAACTGAGAAGGTCATGGAACTGTAGTGGGACTTCTCAATACAACCAGCCTCTATCAGCACAAGCAGGGGCACAAAGCAAAACCTGAATGTTGAGTAATGTTAAACGTTTGCACGTATCTCTTAATCTCCCTTATAATCATCTCCTGTTATGTCATGTTCATCTACACAGAACCAGAAAGGTTTGTGCATGGGTTCCATGTTGGTCCCACATATGGATGCCACCCAGGATCCCACCAGGGTCAATAATGGGACCATGAAGAGTTAAACATTATATCAAAGAGTATGGGGTATGATTAGAGGGAGCAAGACAAGCCCAATATGCAAATAGATGATACCAGGAGTCAAGCAGAAAATGAGTGAATCCAACATCAGTGCAGTTTCTATTTTTGTGTCTTTTAGCCATTTTTAATATTGCATTGTCCAATCACTGTTTCAATCACATTTACCACTGGCAACCAATTACACTCAATTATTATAGGTTGATTCAACTCAAAGATCTCTCCTTTGAATCTGGAAAATAATATCAAATGTTCACATATTCAACTCAAAATAATTGAATATGGTGAGATATACCCAGTTTTATGTCCAACAAATTTCAGGAGACTTCATTAAAACGTTTTTGTCTACAATTCAATACAGCTCTGACCCAAAACACCACAATTACAGTCAATACAACACTAATGACATTTTAGATAGTTAGATATTTATTTTTTACTCAGAATATTCCAGCTGTCAATTTGTAAGCAATATTTTTACACCATGTTTATGATGGCTGTCCCACTGAGGCTGAGACTCCCAGCATTTAAAAGAGTGTTCAGACATGCTGCTCATCACATACAGAGTCTGAAGAGCCTGACTGGATTTCTGCTCACCTAGACAGCAACCATGATCTGGAAGTCGTTTCAAGGCAGGAGTCTCTTCAAACCTGTCTTTAGTGAGGAGGTTTCATGTTATTTTAGTTGGTGTACTGAACGCATGGCTGAGTTCATTTCCCACCACCTCCAGATAGCTCGGGTAGACAAACATTTTAAGGTCTTGTTGGGTAACAATAACTTTCTCACACTGTTTGATACCAGTTTGCATCAATTTATAGGGGCAGTTCTTTCCCATTACACATCAGCTGAGTTAACAGGCCTGTTATCTTTGTGTTTTCCACTTTCCAGACAGTCTCAGCCCCTCAGCTACCCTGAGTGAGGGGTGTTATCAGTCTCCTCACACAGCAGCTCATTTAGCAGCCAAAATAAAAGCCAAATACACTTGCTTTTGGCCATTTTCCTGTTACAGTCTCCCTTTAGTCCTGGGCTGACCAGCTTTTGTGTTGATTTATTACTGTTGGTGTTGAGGTGATATTAAAGAGGTTGGACTTACCTTTAAGATTAAATCAATGTTTTACTGGTGTCAAAATAAAAAAGGCTCTGTTTTAAACAGTGATTAATAACTCTGTAAACTCAGTCAATATAACTCAACTGAATAAATCCACTATAACTCAATATCTGCCAAAATGTTTATCTAACACTAATGAACTGAGCAAAGTGTGCATCTCAAATATTCATTTTTGTTAGTTCCCAGCTGTCAGTAGTATTTAAGTTATGTTATTATGTTATTATGATAGTAATTTAGTAGATGGTGCAGTTAGGTTACAGTGCATCATTTTCCAGATTCAAAAGGGATCTTAAAGTTAAATCAACTCATAACAGTTGAGTTTAACCAGCTGCCATTGGCAACAGACAGCAATTGACCCATTAAACCTTGAAAACGGTAAAAAAACTGAAAACTGTTTAATCACAAAGCTTTACAGAATTTTGTGTAGAACTGCACAAAACATGTTTATACTTCAATTCAACCTTTTGAGTTAACAGCTGATAGTAACAGAAAACACTGGGAGCATACTCTAGCTAAGATAAGGTACCTGGGGGGATGACTACACACTGACGGTGACTGAGGGTGCAGGACACTCCCAATAGGGATTGACCCTCTAAATCTTAACAATGGTACAAAGACACCAAAATAGAAACTGCAGTGATGTTGGATTCACTCATTTCTCTCATATTGATGTTTCTCAACAAGTCCAGTAACTGAGTCAGTTGTGCTGCTTCAGTATTCTGCTAAGTAAAACTCACTTTTCCTATTGGCTTCTGGTCTTATCTATTTGCATATTGGGCGTGTCCTACACCCTCAGTCACCTTCAGCATGTAGTCATTGTCCCAGATACCTTATCTTAGCTAAGCTGGTGTGGTTTATGTAGTGATTGAGTTGTTGGCGTTAGTGGTAAATGCTGTAAGGGGAAGTTGTTGGGTGTTGATGAGCCTGACACTGTTCTGCTTAAATACTGTAGGTTGTTTTATAAGTGGTTTCTGGTTCTATCAGCTTAAAGGTTCAGTTGAAGTATAAAAATGTCTTGTGTAGATCTACACAAAATGTTATAAGGTGTGCAATTAAAGAAAATGCATGGTTTTGGGTGTAATTACAAAATTTATTTTGTGCTGAGTGAGGAGATTATCTCTATAAACTTAAACATACATATAGTTTCAAAGACTAATATATTTTGGTGTAACAACTTATATTTTATTTAATTGATCAAACACTTTTTTAGTGTAGTGATTAAATTATACATAAGTGTAGAGTAAATTCCTTTCCTGAGGCAGAGAGATTGAATGAAAGAGGTGTCAGCAAGATTTATCATGGAGAAAAAAAAAGGAAGGAGGGTGGAGAGTTAAAGTGAAAGAGAGGAGGAGGGGTTATCAGTTTGAGTCTCTCCGCCCGCCTCCCACTGAGAGCAGAGGGCAGACCTGTATCAGAGCAAGCCAGAACTAGCAGCACACTCAAATGAGCTGTACAACCTGTCATAGGGAGCGAGCGAGCAGGCAGGAAAGAGAGAATCTGTGAGCAGCTGGTAAGGGGGAACAGCAAGGTCATCTCATATGAGTTTGGCAAGTGTTACTGCAGAGGTGGCCGAGACAGCACCGTAATCACATACTTTCTCTCTCTCTTTCTTCACTCTGTCTTATTACATTTATTTACTTATCTATTTTTTTATACTCACGTCAGTGTCACTGATAGGTTGCGAGAGCTTGACCACCCTTCAGTCGGTCCATGTAGTGAACCGTGATTGTAACAGTATGAGTCCACTTGCAATTTTAGTTCCCATGCTGGTAGACGTTCCTACGTCATTTCTGTTATAGGCCAAGAACAAAAACAAGAACCTGTATCTAACACATATGGGGCAGTAAACAGTCTGCTACGATATTTTACATTATTACATATTATATTTATATGTATATTTTCAGACAGAAATAGCGTAAAGAAACAAAAACACTCAATGGCAACAGCAACATCACAGAGACTCGCAGTAGTAATGTATTAACAATGCAATATTTGCATATTGGGAGTGGCCTGCACCCTCATTCACAATCTGCGTGTAATCATTCCCCCTGGGTACCTTCTCTTAGATAGTTGTGTTATTTTGTAATGGTTGCTTGTTTGAACTCAGGCTTCTGTAAGAGCAAGTTGTTAATTTCTGTGTTGGTTCTAGACTAGATTAATGGCAATCAACTAAAGAATGAGAACGGAGTATTACTTAATAAAGTAAAAAATATACTTAAAGAGTTTAAATAACTGTATTCAAAGTGAAAACTGTGCCTGCTTTCCAAAGTTATTTTATTTTATTTTTTTAGGTTCTTGTACAGTCAAGACTCTTACTCATATTGGTACTTGTACTCTTACTCATATTGGGAGTGTTCTTCACCCTCAGTCACCGTCAGTGTGTAATCATTCCCCCGGGTACCTTCTCTTAGTGGTTAGGTAGTGGCATAGGTAGTGGTTGGCTGTTTGGGGTTTGTGGTAAAGGCTGTCAAAGCTGGTGGATTAAGACTGGCTTGAAATTGTAGTGTTCATTTGTGGGTTAGTTTGTGGTTGACTGTTAGTGTTTAGGGCAGAAAAACAGTTAACAGTAAACAAAAGAATGAACCTTTGATTAATTAATTAATGTAACAGGATTATTTGACTTAAATTCAATCAAAACTAAATGAGTTTAAAAGTAAGTTTCATTCAAAAGTACGAAAGTATACTTGTTGTTAAAAAGAGTTAAAAAAGAAAGAAAAAAAATGGAATATGGTCTTTATAATATATTTTTTATTATTATTTGTATATGTTTTTGTAAATGGTAAAATTGTGTGTTATGATATGATTACAATGTAACATTTATCTAAGTTAATTTTATGTAATTTAATTAGTTACTACTACTACTATGTTGGATTGGCCAAATTTAGGTGTGTTTTTGTCACACAAGAGATTTGTTCCAAAAAGATATTTTCATGCTGAGAAAAACAGTTCAGTTATATGTGACCACTTATAATTAACTCATTTTTTATGTAAGAAAACTGCAACCACTGTGAAGAGTGGTAATGTAAGACTCCACTATAAGAAATTAAAAAGAACCTCCAAAAGGTTCTCAAGGATCTTAATCATTTAACAGTGTATGTTAAAAGTCACATGACCCCATGACATGACATCATATCACTCCTCTTGGAGTTTTGCAGTTTTCCAATTGGCTCCTGGTGCTATTTGCACATAGTCAGTTGCCATTGGCAAATAGACAGTGATTGTCATATTGGGAGTGTCCTGCACTCTCAGTCACCATCAGCATGTAATCATTGTTCTGGGTACCTTCTCTTAGAAGTGCCTTTTTATGTAGTGATTGTTTTTGTTTTGTTCTGTTCTTAGTATTAAAGTTTATGCCACCAAGTGTAATTATGTGCTGTAGCACATAACACTTTATGGTATATAAAACTATGAAAAGTCTCTGATGTTAGCTGGTGTTATGTGACCTCATGACCATCTTTTGTAGACTGTTTTGACTGAATATTTGGTATCGTTTTAAAGATTCAAAAGGGATTATAAGTTGAAGCAACTTATAATAATTGAGTTTAGTCAGTTACCATTGACAAATGGACAGTGACTGGACGATGCACGTTTGCATATTGGGAGTGTCCTGATGCATTAACACAGTTTTACTGTCAGTGTTTGGAGCATATAAGATTTTAAGTTAACTCAAAAGTACTCATTTGATTTGGAAATCTGAATTACTTTGCAGGAACAAACAAAACATTTTTCCTAAATTTAGCTTTGGCACATGTATACTAAAGCACACGGACAAACGCTACTGGGCTTTAAACAGCGCTCAGACATGCAGTCCCTGAAACTTGGTTACTGGCATCATCTCTGAACCCCTTTACTCACCGTCAGCATGTAATTGTTCTCCACAGGCTTTCTTCTCTTAGTTATGCATTTTTTAAAATATATATAAAGAAATTGTTGCCTGCCTGTTTCTTGGTGTTAAAGACTGTAAGAATATGTTATATTTTTAATGTGACTTTACAGAATGGGTACTGCAGTGTTCACATTTGTGTTGTTTGTGATCAACCTGTCAATTTCTTTGTGAAATATTTGAAGTGAAAGCTTTATTTGGTATCATTTACCAGATTCAAAATGGATCTTTGAGTTGAATTCACTTATAATAATTAAGTTTAGTCAGTTGCTGTTGGTAAATGGACAGTTATTGGACAATTTCTCTCATATTGATGTTTCTAATCAAGGCAAGTAACTGAGTCAGCTGTGCTGCTTCAGTATTTTGTTGAGTGAAACTCACACTTTTCCAATTGGCTCCTGGTATCATCTATTTGCATATTGGGTGTGTCCTACATTCCAGTCACCGGCATCATGTAATCATTCCCCCTGGGTATCATCTCTTAGATAAGGGGGAGTTTTTTTTTTTTGTTTGTTTTTTTTAGTAGTGGTTGACTGTTTTGTTACCAGCTGAAATGCTGTTGTTGTCTCTGTTGCTGGGTGTGGTTACATGCTGGTTGGGTGTTGCAGTTGACTTAAGAAGGCACCTACAGAAATATGATTTTATAAAGTGCAAGATTGTTTACTTAGTGTTAAAATTGGCTTATTCAAAAGTTACAACTAAAACCTTTAAAAAAAGGTTTTCAGAAAAAAAAACATTCTTCTAAAGGTCTTGTAACATCTTTTACTTTTAACTTTGAACCAAAGCAGGGTAAACTCTTTTAATACTCTTAATTTTAGAAAAAACAATAATTGAGCATTTCCCCCAAAATGTTTGTCTTGTGATTTAAGTGATGGTGAATTAAGCTGGCTGATTTGTGTGGTTTTTACATCCATGTTCTTTTAAGATTTGGTCTCATAGTGGAGCCTCGTGTTACCACTCTTCACAACGGCCACAGTTCAATTACATTAAAAAATCTTTGGAACTCGAGGTAATTATGAAAAGTGGTTCTAATCAACATGAAAATGTATGTATAAAGCATTCTAAAGTAGCTTGACCTCTGTTTGTTCAACTAAACCTAAATAAACCTAACCAGCTAACATCAGACTTTACAAAAAGTCTGACTTTGTTAGCTGTCTTCATGACTTTTTAAATCTGTAACATAAATTTGCATCATAACATATCCCTAATCTAGTAAAAGCACTTACAGTCTTTCACAACTTTTTTTTAACACTTATGTAATTCTGATAAAAAAAAATAAAAACAAACAAACAAAAAAATATGTATATTATATATATATATATATATATATATATATATATATATATATATATATATATATATATATATATATATATATATATATACAGTCATGCCCGAAAGTATTCATACCCTTGTCAAAGTTTGACTTAAATTTACTTTTATTTAACCAGAAATTATATTTTTGCCTGGAAATGACACAGGCATCTCCCAGGAGATAACACAATGATGTACAAGAGGCATCATTGTGGGAAAAAATATTTCTCAGCTTTTATACACATTTGAACAAAAAGTGGCATGTCCAAAATTATTCATACCCTTCTCAATAATTAATAGAAAAGCCTTTATTGGCTATTACAGCAATCAAACGCTTCCTGTAATTGCTGACCAGCTTTTTGCATGTCTCCACTGGTATTTTTGCCCATTCATCTTTAGTGATGAGCTCCAACTCTTTGAGGTTCGAGGGTCTCCTTGCCATCACCCTGATCTTTAGCTCCCTCCACAGATTCTCAATTGGATTCAAGTCAGGACTCTGGCTGGGCCACTGCAAAACATTAATGTTTTTGTCTGCTAACCATTTCTTCACCACTTTGGCTGTGTGTTTTGGGTCGTTGTCGTGCTGAAATGTCCACCGGTTCCCAAGGCCAAGTTTCTCTGCAGACTGCCTGATGTTGTTGTTGAGAATCTTGATGTATTGCTCTTTTTTCATGGTGCCATTTACTGCGATCAAGTTCCCTGGTCCATTGGCTGAAAAACACCCCCAAAACATTAGGTTCCCACCACCATGTTTGACAGTGGGGATGGTGTTCTTAGGGTTGAAGGCTTCTCCTTTTTTACGCCAAATGGTGCACACATCATTGTGGCCAAACAATTCAATTTTTGTTTCATCTGACCATAAAACAGAACACCAGAAGTCTTCTTCTTTGTCCAGATGAGCATTTGCAAAGGTCAAGCGGGCTTTTGTGTGCCTTTTCTGGAGAAGTGGTGTCCTCCTTGGCCTGCGTCCGTGGAACCCAGCAGTGTGCAGTGTCCGTTGAACTGTCTGCCTTGAGATGTCGCCACCAGCAGAGTCCAGATTCACCAGGATGGCCTTGGTGGTGATCCTTGGATTTTTCTTCACCTCTCTCACTATTCTCCTGGCCAGCACAGGTGTCACTTTTGGCTTCCGACCACATCTTCTGAGATTTTCCACAGTGCGGAACTTCTTGTATTTTTTAATAATACTTTGCACTGTAGCCAGTGGAACTTGAAAACATTTTGATATGGCTTTATAGCCCTTTCCTGACTTGTGAGCGGCCACAATGCACAGCCGCAGGTCCTTAGTGAGCTCCTTTGTCTTAGCCATGACTGTCCACAAACCAACTGCAGAGAGCTGCTGTTTTTCTCCTGTTGAGTTGATTAAAACAGCTGTTCCCAATGAATCAGGGTAATTAGGATGCTTTAAAACAGCTTGGACTATTTGGAATGGTATAGAACTTTGGATTTTCCCATATACTGTGACAGTTTTCAAAGGGTATGAATAATTTTGGACATGCCACTTTTTGTTCAAATGTGTATAAAAGCTGAGAAATACTTTTTCCCACAATGATGCCTCTTGTACATCATCGTGTTATCTCCTGGGAGATGCCTGTGTCGTTTCAAGGCAAAAATATAACTTCTGGTTAAATAAAAGTAAATTTAAGTCAAACTTTGCCAGGGGTATGAATACTTTCGGGCATGACTGTATATATAATAAAAAAACAACAACCACAAAACATGGCTGCTTAGCTAAGAGAAGGTATCTGGGGAAATGATTACATGCCACTGGTGACCAAGGGTGGAGGACATGCCCAATATGCAATCAATTAAACTCAATTATTATTGACAATATAAGTTATTGTAAGTTGATTCAACTCAAAGACCCCTTTTAAAATATTCACTCAAAATAGTTGAGTAAGATGAAATATATATACAGTTTAATAAACAGCAGCCTTCAACAGACATCATTAAAGAGGTCTGATCTACAGACAGACTTCACTTTCAGAGGGAGGGAAGGGCAAACAGCAGAACTGGATATATCTCACACAATTCGAATTTTGAGTTTGGTGAACATTTAGTATCATTTTACAGATTTAAAAGAGATTGTTAAGTCCACTTAATAATAATTGAGTGTAGTTGGTTGCCGTTGGTGAATGGACAGAATACTGTTTCAGTATTCTGCTGAGTAAAACTTCCTATTGGCTTCTGGTATCATCTATTTGCATATTGGGTGTGTCCTCCACCCTCAGTTACCATCAGCATGCAATCATTCCGCTTGGATAACTTTTATTAGCTAAGCTGAAGGTATTTGTGTTATGTTTTTATTTTTTATTTTATTTTTTGTTATTTACATAAAAAATGCTTTTAGTTGGTCCAAACTACTGCTAAGTGTAATAATATTGATTGCAAGGTGTTATTGTTATTATCATTATTATCATATTAATCATTATTATCATTGTTATGTATTTTTCTTACTTATTTTTTACAGGCAAAAATGTACTTTATTTATACAGTGTTAATGCTTTCTTAAATTACATTCAAATGCATGTACAATTGTAATATGTATCTGTAATTAAAAGTTTCTGGTCTGTACTAACATTTTAAGGGTTAATTTTAGGGTCAGTTTCTTTGGTTTTATTCGTGTGTGCACTGTAAAAAATGACCAAATAACTGGCCGCAATGGCTTAAATAAAGGTAACACTAAAGGTTCTGCAGCAAACAAAGACATCTTTCCCATTGGATCCTGACACCATTTATTTACATACAGGGCGTGTCTTCCAGTCACTGAGACTCACCATCAATGTGTTGTTATTTTTCCAGGACCACCCTCTCTTTGGTGTGCATTTCTTTTTTGTGTAATGATTGAATGGCAGCTCTCAGAGTTGTAGGCTACAGTTGCTTGTTGTTGAGAATGTGTCACTGTGCTGGTTGTTTGCTAGAGTTGTTCTGTGAGTATTTGGCAAAGCTAGTTTTATAGTAAAACCATTATTTTGCTCTTTAGTTGAGCTGTTTCTTAATAGATCATTCAAGTTTTTTTTTGCAATGTGCAAAACAAAAGTAAAAAATAAATTGTCAGTGTGGAAACAAATCTTTATATTATTATCTGCACGTTTAATTGCAGATAGATATTGAATTGAATTTGATTGTAATTAAAGAAAGCACTACTTTATTACTTTAAGAATTACCTTTGGGCTGTTTCCCATATCTTATAGGATTGCCTCTTGTGCTCTTGGATTGATCTTGAGGACATCAGCTCCTAGGGAAAGTAGCTATATTTTCTATATTTTCTACTTATTCAAGACAATCAGTCCAATTGTGGATTGATGTACATCCAGAAATGTAGCTTGCATAGCCTTTTCCAGCATCATACACATGTATAACAAGATCTTCAGAGATTTTCAAATAGCTGTTTCCACAAATCTTTCCAGAGAGGTACAGATTTAACGGCCAAAGCACCTGTGAAAAGCAACACACTTCTGATCTCATTTGCTTTGCCAGTTAGCAAAGACAAATCTTAAAGACAACCACAATTTTAATCATTTTAATTATAAACACTTTAATAATCAGCATTAATAATCTATGCAGAAATCCATGTAATTTCACATGCTTATACTTACTTACTTGCAACTGTACATTTGAAAGAATCTCAAGCATGTGCACAAACACTGCGCTAGAGCATAACTAACACAATTTCAGCATCAACAGATGGGCTACAGCAGGTTTTATATAGTGTCAATCTCAGAGGTCCAGCACATCAGGGAAATGTTTAAACAAGAAAAGCACCAAACAGTGCTGCACACTACCCCACCAAGACGAAAACTGAAGAACACTGGGCTACAGCCTCTTAACTCTATTCCAGTAAGGTGCTGAGTTTCCAAAGGCATCCAGGTCGTAGTTTATTTAATATTACATTTTTGTACATAACATTTTATTGATAGACCTAAATACAATAGTACCAACAGGGACCTGCAAGATGTAGACCTAGATATCACTGGTAGATAGAGTGGAGGTCACGTTGAGCTCTGGAAGACCAAGAACACTTTCAGGGGGAACTGCTTTTAGGATTGCTAGAAAGGCAAACCAAAAAGGGACATTACCTCTACAACAGAAAGGTGGAGCCACAAGGGAGAAGTGTCCAGACCATGACTTACCTAATGTACCTGCAAGATGTAGGTCTTCAGACCTAGTTATGGTTTGTATATTTTCATGCAGGTACATTTGTATCAGGCTAAAACCTAAAAGTTTCTTGACTTTTGAGCATGAAAACTCAACTTTAACGCAGACTAGGCGTGATGACCCGGGTTTGTGACTGAATGCAGTAAACAGCATGACTAAACTGTCTCTCTGAAAGATGCCTACTGCGGCAGCAACTTTTGTCGACAGGAGCCGCTCCAGAGGTTTCCGAGACACCTGTGAACGAGCCGCTTTTGCCTCCTCTGAAGATTAAGTGGTGTGTGTGAGTGCGTGCTGCTGTCGGAGAGGAGTGTGTGACGGAGGTAATTTCTTGTCTCGGGGGAGGGTGGGGCGACAGGTCTGACAGGTGTCAGAAAGATCCATCAATATCTGCAGCTCGCGCAACAGACAGCCCATACCTCAACGTCTGCACGCGTCTGTTTGTGTGTGTGTGTGGGTAAAATCTTCTATTTCTAAATGACAGTATCACCCTAATCTGCCTCACTGCTGAACTGACTTTGGCTGTCCTCCTGGCCAGAGCTGCAGGGTCATTCACAGACAGCACTGGATGCTTAAAAAAGAATTTCCCAGCACCACCTCATTTATACATTACAAAAATAAACTTTAAATTGAACAGATTCAAATTCATGAAATAGAACAATCATAGTGGAAACCCTCAGAGCTCACTGTAAAAAAACAACTAACATGTATTTATATTTTTACAGACATAACTTAAAGTGTGTTATTTTCTTAAATTACATTTCAGTTGGCATACAATCTCAATAATTGATTGTGACTAAACATGTGATATATAAGGTACAAGGATATATGTGAGGTATGCCCATACAGACATTTTGCTTTTGATTGCGATAGTACTAATAAAATGATCAGAAAAACATGATTAGTCAAAATCATATGTGGAAACTGAGTCAGGTGTGCCGATTCAGTGATATACACTGAACTGTAGGGTTTGTTGGTGTAATACAACAACAACAAAAAAAATGTCCATCTTTCCCATTGGCTCTTGGCACCATTTATTTGCATACAGGGCATGTCCTCCAGTCACCGATGCTCACCATCACTATGTTGTCATTCCCCCATGGCTACCTTTTGGGTGGCCTTGTTTATCTAATTTTGCTGTTTTCTGGGTTGACTGTGGGTTAGTGTTCAATGTTACCTTGAACATGTAGTGGTTGGTGTAGTACAACAGATAACACCACTACCTGCCACTGAGCTGCCACGCCATGTGGGAGACTGGGGTTTGATTCCTAGTCTGGGTGACTATGCTGCGCTATACCAATTAGAGTCCTTGGGCAAGACTCCTAACACTACATTGGCCCCACTTCTGTAATATGAGCAACCTTGTAAGTTGCTCTGGATAAGAGTGTGTACTAAATGCCTTAAATGTTACCACTTAATTGGAAGTGTTTAATATGAATTAATCAGAACAAATTAGTTATGTAATATTTGTAAAACATTATGTAATATGTTTGTAAAACATTCAGTGAACATGTCTGTTCATTTGTTGATTTCTCCTGGATTTGCATTTGACTTCAATTTTGCAGTTGTTGTTAAAAAAGATATTGCTGCCAGTCATTTGATTATCATTTTAATATTTTTTAAGATTTTCCTCGTTTACAGTGTCAGGCATGCATTCTTTTTTTTTAATTTTCCCCCCTTTTTATTCTTATTCTCGAACGTTGCTCTCCTCTAACCAGATGCTCTTAGCCATTCCACGCTCCGGGTTGAATTGTATTATGAGTTACATTGTTTATTGTGTTATTGGACCTGTTCACTTTATGGACTTTCTTTATTAGTTTTATTCCAAGGTTAAATCTTGAAATATGAAATCATTTTTACTGTGCAGCACTTTGGCCAACACTTGATGTCTTTTAAATGCACTATTGTCTTGTCTTATCTTGTCTTGTCCTCTGCACAGCTGTCTAGCATGCTGAAAATGAAAATATGCGATGTTCACATGGCAGGAGAGGGGTATAAAAAGAGAGCAGCCTGTTTTCAGGTAGCCATTTCCTCAGTCTGTAATGTAATTAAGAATTGGGTGTTGGAGGAACAGTGGAGGTCAAGTTGAGCTCTGGAAGACCAAGAACACCTTCAGAGAGAACTGCTTGCAGGATTGCTAGATCGAAACTTCCAGTCGACTGTAAAAGACCTTCAGGAAGACTCAGCAGCCTCCGGAGAAGTGCAAGCTGAAGGTTTTGCCATGGCCCCCACAGTCCCCTAGCCTAAACATCATTGAAAATCTGTGGATAGACCTTAAAAGCAGCAAGACAGCCTAAGAATCTCTCTGAAGCCTTTTGGAATGAAGAACAGATGGAAATCCATCAAACAACAAGCTGTGATCTTTGCTTCAGGCCCTTTTTTCTTTTTTGCTATGTGAAACTGGAAGGATGGGATTTATAACTAATCACAGTAACAGATATTTTAAATAGGAGCGCCCAAACATGCCACTGTATAACTACATTTTTCTAAACTACATTGCCCATTAGAACAGCATGTGCAGTGCGTTAGGAGTCTATTACTGAACTAGAGGCCAATGGTAATAGGCAGGGATGTTGCCTTTGGCATTATTTGCACAATCAGATCATTTGCAAACACCTGTATTTAATGTCTGAGGATGAATAATGTATATCATTTGTGTATTCACAGGATTATTCATCTGTAAAGGGCTTTTGATGCTGATCTTTGAAGGAATAACAGATTTTGTGCTTCCCCGCAGCCAACAGATGGCAAGAGTGTTTACCACAGGAAAAATGCAGCGGGTGTGCGGGTGTGTGTGTGTGTGTGTGTGTGTCGTGTGTGCCTCTTCACACAGACCGATGGTGAGTGGGAGTGTTAGTATTAATGACTTAGAGGAAGCGTCTTGTCGTCTGTGGAGCGTTATATCACCCACTGCACCTGTGGCTGAGCAAGTGAGTGAGTGAATAAATCTCCACTTTTTCCCAGCTCAGCTCTTTTAATATGAATATTAATGGAGCTGAGGTGAGAAAGAGAAAGAGAGAGAGTGAATGTGTGTGTGTGAGTGTGGGTGAACACACACATGGCTGAGCTATCTGTGGGCAACAGGTGGAGCTGTATCTTAATGCTGTTGAATGTCCATCAGGGTGGATCGCCTGCTGAGCGCAGCCGATGAAACTAGGGGGGGCTGTGATGTGTGGACTCTAAATGATGCTTTATTGGAGTTGCGGTCAAGTTGAAAGTGAACATGCACACTACTGGTCAAACGTCTGGACATACGTTATCTGCTCATGGATAGGTTTTTGGCAACACTTGGCAACACAGTGTGTGGGATGGGGTATTATTAGGCCTTACCAAAGAAATGGTTAGTCATTACCTTGAGTGATTAAATCATTTTCAGTGCACCTTTATTTGTGCATTAATTTAATAATATATTGCTTAATTTTTTAGGTTATAATAGACCAGGCCTAAAGCTGGTAAGTAACCTAAAGACAGAAACTGCATATTAACTGACTGTTCAGTAATACATTATGTGCCCTTGTGATGTATGAGGAGGTGTTAGAGTAGCACAAATTCAAAACATTAGATTTTTAAAATATTTTTATTCATTTTTATTCATCAACATTAAAACTTTCTTACTACAAAACTTTTCTTACTACAATGCAAATAACTGGCTAATACAAGCTTGTTTTCTTCCAAAAGCAATGTAGAGAAGGCAACTTGGGTGTTTTTTGTACCAGTTGCAGTGATACCCTGTCCTTATTTCTATAATATATTTATAAGGATGCACTGTACATTGATCCTTAATCACCAATATTCTTCTAAGAACCTGCCCTTAAGAAAAGGTCCCAACAAAAAGCCTAGGTCAGAGACCTTCACCATTCATTGGAAAGATCAACATCTGATCACCACTAACATAACAAATCAGTGGCAAAACAAAATTAAAATTAAAAACGTGAGACATATGGCACCCAAGAGCAGGTAGCTCAGGAAAATCACATCACGTTGATGGTGAGGATCAGTGACTGGATGACACACCCTGTATGCAAAAAGATGTTGGCTGGAGCCAATGGAAAAGATGTTGTATTGGAAAACCTACAGGTCAGTGTGTAATATTAACATCCCTGCTGACTGAGTTACATGGAACCTGTACAGAAATGATTCAGGCTACACTTAAGAAATGAAAGAATATGAGTTTAATGCTCGGTGAGAGATTGGCTTAACTTGTAGAAATTGAGTTAAAATACTAAGACTTAAGTTTTTCTTATCAAATATGTTCAAGCTATTCTAACATATTTTTAGTTCCTTAAGTACATTCAGAATACATACAGAACATAGGGCATCTCCTCCAGTCACGGACACTTATCATTAATGTGTAGTCATTTTCCCAGGGTTACTATCTCTTGGGTGTTCATAAGTGTTTTATCTGTGTTAAGAAGTGGAACTTTGTGTTGGCTGTGTTAGTGTTCACTTTCATACTACCAGAAAATTACCTTTTTTTATTATTTGCTGAATTTCTAGCATTTTCTCATAATTTACAGTATTTGATCCTAACAAAACTGTAGAACTATGGCATTTCTTGATAAGCATGAAAACACTAACATATAAAGTCACCCTCAACAACAGAGAAAAACAGCAATTTGCATATTCAGCCTACAACACTTATACCAGGCATTGGACCCTACCATGAAATCCACAACGCCGCCTAAGAGAAGGTAGTCCTGGAGAAACTACAAGACGTTGACGGTGAGTGTCAGTGACTGGAGGACACGCCCTGTATGCAAATAGATGGTGCCAGAAGCCAACCAGAAAGATGTATGTGATTGCTGCAGCACATTTAGTGTTGTCACTTTTTTTGTGTTTGTGATAATTCAGGAAAAATCTTTAAGTTTCTCTATTTTAATGGACATTTCTGTAAATGTATTGTTTTTGCACTGAATTTCAATTAGGATATTTGACTTTAATGTTAAGATGAATATAAAACTAATGACATTTACCCTAATATTACAAAAGAAACCTGTTAATATGGACAATGAGCATATTATTATATGCATGTTTAATTACAAATAATTATTATAATGTAGGGAAGCAGAAAAATACTGTATAAATAATATAGCATTTATTCTGTATGCAACAAAACAAAATTATTTTCTGCAGAAATTGTAATGAAGATTTCAATAAATTCTTCCACTGAATTTGAATTAGGATATCTGACCATTTGTCACACAGTGAAGACCACTCATGTTGAATGAGGCCTAGGTTTTGATAAACATGTGCCAGACTCATTTTCAGTCAGCCCACTGACCATCTGATGCAATTTTCTCAATCCTGGTTTTAAGAAACAGACCACCAGATCATCCTGGTCACATGAAATTATCAATGTTACTGATTTTGGATAAAAACGTACACTGAAATACTTGTGAGCAACCACCCTAAATTTTGTTAACACAATTTTATTTACTTTTCTCAAGTCAATTTTTTTATTACACCTTAAGGCTTGCTCAGTTAGACTAAGACAATCCATAACATTTTACATACAGCACACAGTAACACCCAGCCAAAAAAACAACAAACAAACAAACAAACAAACAAACAAACAAAACAACATTACACAAAACCCACCTGCTTATCTAAGAGAAGATAACTGGGGGGGGGGGGATGACTACACACTGAGGGTGACTGTGGATGCAGGACACACCCAATATGCAAATAGATGACACCAGGAGCCAATCGAAAAA
Source organism: Salminus brasiliensis (assembly GCF_030463535.1). NCBI lineage: Eukaryota > Metazoa > Chordata > Actinopteri > Characiformes > Bryconidae > Salminus > Salminus brasiliensis. Next base: position 33,460,197 of record NC_132878.1, read on the forward strand.
GTGTGATTTTTACTCATAAGAATACTGAAGCAGCACAGCTGACTACAACAGACAGACTTCACTTTCAGAGGGAGGGAAGAGCAAACAGCAGAACTCCAAGAGGAGGGATCAGATGTGATCTCATAAGGTCATGTGACATTAAAACCATTGGCTTAAAGTAAAAATTTTATTTCAGTACAGTTATTGGGGGGAATTTTATTTGCTTTTGGACAAACTGAACAAAACCAGAAATCATGTTTTTTAAATAGAACAAAGTAAAAATACCCTTTAAATAAATGAAACGGTCCTTTCACTTCTCTCAGTGTAGCTGATCATTTTCTGACTAGATTTGCATTATTGCTATAGGTGGGTTATGGTTTTGGAGGTGACGGCAATATGCAAGCCTTTCCCATATCAGTCTTTTATGTCTAGATTTTTAATCCTGTGTGAAATGGTCATGAATTTCACAGACGGCCTGGAATAAAAGGACGTTACTCCACCTCCCCGTGTAAATGTAATCCCATCTGTTTAGGGCTTATTTTTATCTTTTACACCACTAACATGCCCTCCTGTGGCCTTCATATGATAGATGTTAGCAAATGTAAAAAAAAAAAAAAGACTTGCTGTTAGCCAATAGCGAATAGCCAGCTAGCATGCTAACATGCACAAGTGGCCTAAGTTTGGTTTGTGGGTCCTGCATTAATGTGTTAAGTCACACATACACACACACACACACACACACACACACACACACACAGAATGACTGATTGCATGATGTTGAAAACTACAGCCTTTTCCCTCCTTTAGTTTTGCAAGCTAGCATGCTAATCTGAGTAACATGTCCACAGACTACATGTCCACAATGACTTGCATGAACTGGATATGTTGTAGGACACACACACACACACACACACACACACACATGCGCACACTGTGCAGGGCATAGTGGTATAAATATTGTGCATGTGAATATCCTTTTACTGCTCCAAAAACCAGAGTGTGAGTTTTGGTAGAGCTTTAGAGAGCAGCGAACTGACATTACAGACTTTACACACCATCAGCACAGCTGACCCTACTGCTGCTGCACTGTTCATAAAATGTGACATGCACACACACATACACACACACACACAGTCCTTCTCGTCAGGGTCCACTATTGCATGATTGATGGCATTAAATTGCTTTTATCCGAGGCTTTATCAGGATTTACCGGCCCACGGCAGCACTGGGCTCCAACACCTCTGTTTTCATAAATCACACCAGAGAGAAAGAGAGAGAGAGAGAGAGAGAGAGAGAGAGAGAGAGAGAGAGAGAGAGAGAGAGAGAAGGAAAGAAGGAAAAAGAAAAAGGAGAGAGAGTGAAAGAGAGACTAGTAAGAAAGGAGGGTGAAAGTAAGATTTAGAGGGTGTGTGTGTGGTAGTGTAGAGAGAGTTTGTATGTGAGAAAGAAAAGGGGGAGGTAGACTGTGTGAGAGAGAGACACACACATAGTAGTAGAGAGAGGTAGATGTAGAGAGAGAGAGAGAGAGAGAGAGAGAGTGTGTGTGTGTGTGTGTAAGAGAGAGAGTGAGAGAGGCTGAGGTAGAGAGAGCTGATGGTGTGACTGAAGGGCTGTGTTAGCTGTGTGGGGCTCTGATGGAGAAACATATGTACATTTTAGGCCATAATGGAAAATGTCAATCTGAGGAGAACAGGCAGGAAGGAGAGTTTCTCATTATGGAGAAATGCCACCTCTCTCCATTTACAGCACACTGCTGAGAAATCTAACAGCTACAAACACACACAGGTGTGTGTGTGGAAAGAGTCAGCTGGAGAGAGACAGAATAAAAATCAAATCAAAAGAGTATAATATGCGATGGAGGTAGACGGAAAGACTAGGACACTTAGACATGCAGGTATATTCTGTGTAATATTTGGACAAATTTGGTGGTGTGTGTGTTTGGGGACACGCGCACACACACACACACACCACCAAATATGTCCAAATATTTGTGGACACCCGATTCTAATAAATGCATCCAGCCATTGCTGACACAAATTTGCAAATGCTCAGTTAGCTTGTCTATTACCCAACCATCCTGACCTTATTTACACTCCTCACAGCAATGCCACAAAATCTGGTAGGAAGATCCAGGACAGTAGAGACAGTTACTCCAACAAAAGTAGTATATATATATTACATAATAATACATACTATTATGTAGATACTTACAATTATACTACACATATAAAATACTGATGAATTCATGAACACACACACACACAAAAAACACCTATCAGTGCTCTAATCTCTAATAGATGACTCTTAAATTAAACCGTAGAGCATTATGCAGCTACTTGTGTGAGTGCGCCTGTGTGTGTGTGTGTGTGTTTAATCCCATTAAATGGAAATTTCCAGGTAAATTACACTGCAATGGTACATTAATTTGGACTTAATTTGGTTGAATCTCTCTCTTTCTTTCTCTCTCTTGTGCACACTATCATAATTAAGTCTTTTTTACATAATTCTTTGTCCCAAATCATTTAAGGTTCATTGAGCTCAATTTGACTTGCCTTTAAAACATCCAAAGCTTAAAAAGTTTAACTTTAAAACATCTTAATCTTACAACCTTTATCTTTGAAACATCTAAAGCTTCAAAACTCTAACTCTGAAACATCTAAAGCTTCAAAACTTTAACTTTGAAACATCTAAAGCTTCAAAACTTTAACTCTGAAACATCAAAAGCTTAAAAAGAGCCCATTTGGAATATATGCAAATATTATTTTATATATCATATCATAAGAAGTGACATTTATCAGTAAGTGGTATTATTGTGGAAGATGTGTACTTTACAAAATGTTCTTGAACTTGAATACTTGTCATTTTACTTAATTCTATTTTTCAGAGAAAACACATCCTTCTTAAATTTTCATTTAGTGCTCATTTAGTATTTTAGTTTATTTAGTACTCATTACTAGTCTCAAGCAGGAGACAAAACATCCAACCACATTCATATTAGTGTAAAATTAAACTGCAGTGGCCACAGCTATGGTCATTTATCTTTGTGTAAGGACAAGTACTGCTCATTAGTCCTATATCACACAACACTGCATCACACACCACCAAAAAAAGAAAATATTATTATTTGCTTACAATCAAATAGAATTCTAATGCCAAACTGCTACTTTAAACTGAGTAAAGTTTAGATACAGTTCCCAGTAAAGTTCTCTACAGAACCTTTTCCCTTTCCTTTATCCACAGTTGCTCTTAGGAACACCTTGTATTTCTCGCTATTTCCTTTTTTTTTTTTTTTACATAATTAATAAATGACAATTAAATAGACCAATTTACATGGTCAAATAAACTACAATTAGTAGTTCATTAATGTAGCATTACAATAATGTAGCATTTCCACTCACCTATAAATTTACATTAGTGACATCAGTGACAAAATAGACACTCATTAAAGCATCTGTCAACTTATACTGTTGGTCTCTTCATGCTTGTAACTGATGCCTGCAATAATGACCTAGATGCATGTTTCTGGCCTTTGGCTTTAATGGAGACACAAGTAGGAGAATGCAGTTTTAGGGGTCTTGCCTGATGACTTTCCCATTGGTGCAGCGAGGTGTGCTTCATGGCTTGCCCAGCAGGGAAACTGAACACCAATCTTCCCCAGGTGGGTTTGAGGGGGTGGGGGGGGGGTTGTTTTGTCCCACTACTCTACACCAACCACTATTGGTTTGACAGTCATACTATTCAGATGTCCAGAAAGCCTATTATGCAAGAGCTCTTGTCTAGGGATCTGTAGCTCTTAGATTTTGTCATGCTAACTCATGGTGTTCGACCAGCATGATCAAGCTTTGGTCATACTGGTTGTTTATCTAGTTGAGGTTGATGATGAATGTAGACAAAAACAAACCCAATGCTGGTTAGCTAGCTGGTTAAGCAGCTCGCGACCAGCATAGTGTATGTTGCTTTAGCTTGACCTGTGCCCAGAAAACAAAAGCTCAATCTCTGTATGGATACTTATTCATACATATTCTTTATTTTCACGGCTACCTAATTGGAAACCCTTTTCTTGCTGGTGTATGGTTACAGACTGTAGCCCATCTATTGATGCACAATCTGTCTTAGCCCCATTTCTGGCCATTGAGCTGCTCTCGGTTGGATGTTTTTGGGTGGTGGACCAGGTCTCAGCCTAGCAGAGACACTGACATGTACGAAAACTTCAGCAGCACCACTGTGTCTGATACAGTCATTCAAGTACCATAAACACTACTGTGTCACTGTCATTGCTGAGAATGGACTTCTATCCAAGTAGTATCTAGTCAGCAGTCCACAGTCCTTTAGAACAGCTATGACAGGTGTTTCTAATAAAGTGGCCAATGGCTGTAAATGAACAGAAGTGTGTGCTGGTTCTGTTCTGTCTTTTGGGAGACAAGAGCAGCTATAGATGAGATAAGTGAGAGAAGTAACGAACAGATGGTCTACTGGATGCTTTAACTTCCAATTCCTGACCCCAGAAAAGGTCAGATGGCTGACCTTGCTCATATTATATATAGCAGCACTCCATCACTGCCTCCTCCTTTCACTCTTTCCTTATATTGGTCTTCTTAGTTAAGTAGAACTCACCTGGACACTATGCTTTCTCTTTTTCTCCCTATTCCTGTTTCACTCTAACCCTCTTCTTTCTGTGTCACATATGAAACGCTGATGAACTCTGATTAGTGCTGGTATTTTTTCCTGGAGCAAACAGGTGCGGAAAGAATGTGGCATAAATACCTTATGCTGCGCTGCAGAAAATTCCAATCTGCATCAAGAAAAAATGACTTACTTTAGTTCATCAGACTCCTTTCTGTATTTTAAGCTTATTACAGTTCTAATAGAAATGGTGAAAAATGGTTCTCCTCATCGGCCACTTTATTAGAAACTCCCTACCATCTACTTCCAATCACTGGCCACTTTATTAGAAACACCTACCTTGTACTTCTGCTTACTGGCCACTTTAATAGAAACACCTACCTTGTACTTCCGTTCACTGGTCACTTTATTAGAAACAACTACCTTCTACTTTCAATCACTGGTTACTTTATTAGAAACAACTACCTTCTACTTTCAATCACTGGTCACTTTATTAGAAACACCTACCTTGTACTTCCACTCACTGGTCACTTTATTAGAAACACCTACCTTGTACTTCCTCTCACTGGCCACTTTATTAGAAACACCTACCTTCTACTTTCAATCACTGGCCACTTTATTAGAAATACCTATCTTGTACTTTTTCACTGATGGGGCCACTTTATTAGAAATACCTATCTTGTAATTTTTCATTTACTGGCCACTTTATAAGAAACACTTATCTTGTACTTCCGCTCACTGGCCACTTTATTAGAAACACCTACCTTGTTCTTCTGCTTACGTGGCCACTTTTTCAGCTAGTTTTTTCAGTCAGTTTGTGGTTAAACTATTTACTGATGAAGAGCGTGGTGATAGCTATCATAAATTGCGCACCTGCAAAGTATACCTACAAGGCAGGGGTTTCTGATAAAGTGGCCGCTGAGGTAAACAGGCGAAATAAACCGCCTTTTGTTTAGAGACGAAACACTTTCACGTGGGAGGCCCTGCTGTTTGTCCCTATTCAGGGTAATAATTTGTGTCATTTGGAGCAGGCCTCATGCATTTGCGCTTGTAAACAACCTCGGATTGAATACGACTCTGGGTTTTTATCTCCGTGGCATCCCAATAGAAAACAGCGGCGCTTTCTTGCAGGATATTACCAGTGAGATGAAGTGAGCGCCTACTCCTTCCTCTCCCTGTCTCCCTCCAGGTCGTGGCTGGATGAACGAGGGAGCGGAGTGAAAGAGAGAGAAAACGAGTGGGGCGGGCGAGCGGGTGGTGGTGGGGGAACAGGAGGCGAAATTGAAAATCTGCTAGAAAATGAGATTTCAAATGAACTCCTACCATGGGAATGAACATGGGGTGGTTTGTGTGCCTCCAATGATGGATTGTTGTGGCTCTGCTATTAGGATCAGTCACAGACGCCGACCCAGGCAGCCTCTCCAAAGTCCGCACGAGAGAGACCGCAGATGGGGAGATGCATGGAGGACTTATTCCACCAAATGTGCTAGCACAGCTAATGATGGAGACGCACTAGCAGCTATGAGTCAACATGCTGTTTAGGATGCCAGTCAGCACTAGTGCACACATTTTAGTTCAACCACAGCAGTCAAAAGAAGAAGCAGTGATGTAGCTGTATCTCTGTGAATGGGACATAGGACACCACACATTTAAATCTGCTAAGCAGTGCATTCATTCAGTATTTTAAGTTGGTCTTGTTGGTCTAATGTATAGGACAACTTTGATTGGGGTGAAAAATGCCAAGATGTGGTTTTACAAGCCTATTTACAAGCCTGTTATTCTGCCTCATACTGAAAACCACAGATTTTTCTTTTATGGAAGGCTTGTAGAAAAACACTGTAATTATTCCTGAGACTTAACTGATTGTGTTGCTGTCCTCTCAGTGTCATTTCAGTGGAGTGTCTGGTTAGCTAGCTGAAGAGACTGTAGACGGATTAGCTATTAGCCTTGCCCCTACTCACTTCCCCAGGTTCCCTTCGGTTGTCATGAGTCTCACTGGTAATAAAATACCCAAGTTTGGTAGTAAGCTGAGATAGTCCTGTTTGCTTTTTATGGTGCGGATGTTGAAGAGGAGAGATGATAAAAGCTTTTAGCGTACTGCTAACACTCGCTCTCTTCTACGGCTTTCCGGCTTGAGCTGCTCTTCTGCAAGACCTATGCACAGGAAACTAGCCCCCAAGTAGCAGAGTCTGGAGGTAATGTGCTGCTGACAGTGGAATCACTGATACCACTTTGCTTTCAAAAAGAGAGGACAGTGGTGCGACATGGAGAACTCTGACTACATTACCTGGATGTGGCAGTAAGGAAGCGAGCACCAGCTGCCACCAGAGGAGGCAGAAGGTCAAAAATCCTCGAGTGACTGCAAAAGACCTACAGCAAGCTTTCACAGCAAAGTTTTCAGTTTGCCCGGTAAGGCACATACTAAGCACCGAAGGTCTCCATGGCTGTCTCCATGACTGTACTGCACTTCTACTGACCCAAGGAAAAATAAAGTGCAGACTCTGAAATAACATCAACGTCATTGGACCTTCCAACAGGACAATGAACCCATGCATACCTCAAACTCCACCAAGATTTGGTTTCAGAAGAAGTCCTGGAAGATTCTGAAGTGGTCATCACAGTGACCTGACTTGAACCCTATAGAAAATATTTGGTGGGATTTGAAGAAGGTAGTTGGAGTAAACAAACCCAAAAATATTAGTGTTCTGGAAACCATTGCCCATGAGGAATAAACTGAGACTCTTCAGGAACGCTGGTGTCTGGCTGTGCATTACCTGCTATACACACATAACAGTATAAGGGTGCTTTACTAAGTCCTAAAGACACTTATCATTATGTACGGTCAGCCTAGCTAATACCAGCAGCAGTGAGACAGAAAATCCTCTTCGTTGCAATGTTTGGGTTTCTTCCTGGTACTCCAGTTTCACACCTCAACAACAGCAACAAAAACACATAATGGGAATAATGAGGTGAATTAGATAAATTGGCTTTACTAATTTGCCCACTGGCTGTGTGTATAGAACCCTGTAAAAGACTGGAACCCGGCCCAGGAAGGTTTTCAGGCAGCAATTCCATGTGGGCTGACTAGGAAAAAGCACATAAAAAATCTGCTTGGCCAACTCATACTTTTTGCCATTTAACTCAGTACAAACAGGCTAAAATGAATCAATACACTCTTCAAAAAGTGATTCTCCAAGAATTCTTCAGAGAACCTTTAAAAAATCATTCTACACTGCACTCAAGATGTCAAATATCCTCTTTTCAGTGCCATAGAGAACTCTTTTTTTCTTTTTTGCTGTACAACATGATTAAAAAGTACATTTTTCTCAGAAGACCAAGACTAAATCAAAAAGATAACAGTGGGCAGAACGAGTGGAGCATCTTAAAAGATTTCACTCCATCATCTAAATGCAGCCATAATGCGAAAGCCAGAGATGAAATTGCAATAAGAGTCCCGTTATCTGCTTTAGACCGAGTAAATTCCCTAAGAACTCCTGGGGCGCCTTGTGTAAACAGGAGCCTACTGTATCTAACGATGTCTCATAAAAGCGTTGTGCCTCTGATTTCTTGAATTAGTGCACATTTTAAATACTGAAAGATGACTAAGATGGCGGTGCCGTGACACACTGCAGCCCAATGGGGCCATGGGGAAAAAAGCCAAAAGCTTCTGTAGCTTCTCCTTAGATTCTTCTGTTGTTGTTGCAGACTTCAGGAGGATCATCTAGGTGTTCATCTGCTAAACTGAGGCGAGGATTTACATTCTTCTTGCTTAGCAATGGTTTCCACTGTGCAATTCTGCCTTGGCCCCCATTCTAACCCAGTGTTTTTCATGAACACTGACCTTAGCTAGGGCAAGAGAGGCTTGCAGTTCTTTGGATGTTGCTTCTGGGATCAATAATCTAGATTAATATTGTTCTTGGAGAGATTTTGTGAGGATCTTCACAAGTTCAACAAGCATCTGTAGACATTTGAAGCAAACAATGTGAATATCTGTAGATAATCATTAGGGGGCTTTAGTGTACTATTCAGATAAAACTAGACCAAAAAATGACCTCCCTGACCTGCAGCATGGTCTTGGTATATCTGCATTGAAAAGCCAAAGGCATCTCATGAAGCTGCTTGAGAGATAACCAAGAGTGTGTAAAGATGAGCCATGGCAACGAGGAGCTACTTTGAGAAGTCTAAATTGGAAGATAGTTTTGATATGGCATAAATTCATATTGGCTACTTGCTTTAGGTGTCTTTACTATTATTCTACTTCAAGCAAACCTACATATTCTACATCAAACTAAGGCAAAAAAAAAAAAAAACACTTCTATGCAAAAATGTGTCCAAACATTTGACTGGCACTGTACATTTTTTGTGTGTGATAGTACACACTTTCTATTGCCTTGGCAAAATTGTACTGTGAAAGTCAATTTCTGTGCACTGCCAAAGCCAATAAAGCGTTACTGAAATGAAAATGAAATGAGAGAAGGTGAAGGGGAGGGAGGGAGGCGAGAGAGGGAGAGTATACAGAGTAAACAGAGGGGGCCAATCACTGTAACACCGTGAGGAGAGCTTCCCTGACCTCCAAACAAACAGCCCTGTCCAGTGCAGCATACTGTCCCTATGGCAACATGGCCCCCGGGCCAGAGAACTAATAAGACGTACGCAAGACCGGTGTGCAGAACGCTGGCATTGGATGCCTAGGATCACACACTTAAATTAGCATAAAAAAGAACAGTAGAGAAGGCCACCAAACCATCTCCACAGACGGTCCATGCACCAGCGTAGTAGAGCAGCCTGAGTCTGACTCAATTTTAGCTATGCAGAGATATGCTTACCAGGCCAAGAGTTTCTCCAACAAACTCCAACCAAATGCAAAAGCATGCGAATACTGTGAATACGTCCAAATACTTCACTGAAGCTACCTTTCCTGTCTACTTCTTCTGACTCTTTCTGTTCATTATCTCATGGTCTGAGTAAACAATCTGACAGGGCTATCTAGCTAGCTGTCTATCTACATGGCTACCAGATCAGACAGACTCTAGGAGAGGACGTTTCAATAAAGTATTCGGACACAGTTGTTTGTCAGTGGTCCAGTCTAGTAGCCTGACCTCAACACTACCTGACTGAGCTCCAAACTGAAGTGGTGTTTCTGTACAAATTGAAAAGTCTACATATTCTACGTGGCATCCTACCAATACTTCTGACATGGTGCTTTTAGCAGTATAATCTTCCTACTGTTATATTAGGTAGTATAGTAGCCCTAAATACATGCTGTGGTAGGACATTTTGACGAGTTCGCACAAACCGGCACAACACCTCTGCAATTCCCGGTGGGCCACTATGTGTATGGGCTGTGTGCGCCATGTGGGCCGCTGAGAGTGTGAGAAATAGAGGGCTGTTTCCTCAGTGCACCAACAGCAATTCACACAAGTGCCTAAAAACACAGCGTAAAGTCAGTGGGTTGGGACAGATTCAGTCCTCAGCCACATGCTGTTACACAGAGAGAGAGGTTGCCCTGAGGTTGCTACCAGGTGGTTGCTTGGCAGTTGCTAGATCATTCCAAGTGGTTAGTATGGTGTTGCTCAGCAGATGTTATGGTGTCCTATGTGGCTGCTAGGCAGTTTCTATGCTGTTCCTATGCTAGATGGTTAATATGGTGTCCTGGGCTGATACTAAGATGTGGTCAGGTGGTTGCTAATGGATCTGTAGTAGTTGCTAGGGTGTCAGTTCCAGTGTCTCAGGATTGCTAGGATGATCCTAGAAGGTTGGTAGATGGTCTGTAGGGTGCTGTTATCTAGTTGTTATCTATGCCATGCTTTGTGGTTGCTTTGGTCTTGATATCTCAAAGCCTGCAAGACAGTCCATACTGTTGGCTCCTAGTGCAGAGAGCTGTGTACTTATGGTCATTACACCATATTACATAGTTGATGTAATTGTGAGTGTGATTATTCATCTCACTCTTCTGCATTTTTGTATTTGTTTGTTTAGCGCGATATGCGCAGAGCTCCTCTGTGAACCAGTTTTCAGTCTCAGTTGGGATTCCTTGAATAAATAACTGTGTGCGTGAATAAATAAGCAGACATAGATGAGTTGATTTCGAACGCCTAAATGAGGAGGGATGAGGGTGTGATGAGAGGGAAGGTGAGCTAGTTTGTGTGTGTGTATATGAGAGAGACAGTGAATGTGAGGGAAAGTAATTACTATTTATGATGTGACCAAGGTACAGAAAAAAGTTGCGGTCATGCCGTAACACTCACTCATCATCGCACCCTGATCTAATATCATAACTGATGAAAGAGGCGCCTCTCTCTGCGCATCTTCAATCTCCAGCCAATTTAGGCCGAAGAGAGTCTGTTAGCTCACATTGACAAGCACTTATCAAAGCTACGGGGGGACAGAAATAAACATTTTTATTAGCACAGGGGAAAACGTTGCTTTTTCTGAAGTTTTATTGGAAAAGAATTACATTTGCACAGCACCTCACTCGCTGATTGATTTCAGGCTGTTAAACTCCCGCCGTTTATGACAATTGAATGTTAGTGAAGAAACTCAGGAACACAGTGTCATTCGGAAGTGCCGCAACAGACCGGGGGCTAAAGCAGGACACCTTTACAAAGAAAAGGTTCATTGATAATGAACCTTAACAAAAATGCTGATAAGTTTATAAGCATGTTTTCAAAGCAATTGCTAAAAAAAACATCTAGGAATTTCTAAAATATTCTCTTAATCTTAGTTATAGTTATAAGCATGTAAGTTATTAGTTAGAAGCTATTAGCTCAATAATTACATGCATTCACAGTTTTTTTACAGGGTTATTCATTCAGTTTAATGCCTTCTCACATTAGTCAAATAAAGCATTTCATCGGTTTTAGAGCTTTTGGGCATCATACCATTGAGCTACACATTTTTCCCATGGAAATGTTTGATTAACAAAAACAAAAGCAAGCTGGATCATATGTGTAGATTGTTGTCTACATTTCTGAGAGGGCACTTCGACTTTTCTATGTGATATTGTGTTTAAAAACTATATCTTTTTTTATTTATATTGTGGCCTACTTTCTGTTTTTACAAAAATGTGGGGGGAGGGGGTTCATCCCTCCCTTTTCATCCTAGCAGCCTAACACACATTTTACACATAGAAAACAATATCCCTCATTGAAAAAATGCCACTTTGCCTTTCCATGATTTAAATGTTGTAAGTAGTTGCAAGTAGGGATGTCACGATTCGATCCAGGGGATCTGGATCAGGTCGATCCAGGCATATTTTAATGGATATAGGGTATAGGAAATCTAGTGACCTCAGGGTGCCAATTATCGGACATTATTGCCCAGCCAGCAGCACTGAGCAGCATTCTCAGAAGATAGATAAAAGAGTTGAGAGTCTGCAGGGTGGAGCTGTTTTACAATGGAACATGAAACCAGGTCATAATATCTGAACCTTTATACAACTATCCCTAAAACGCCCTGTTTTACCAGCGGGAGAACAGCCCGCTTTTCTTTTTTTTAAACCAGCCCTGAAAGAGTGCATTCAAAACCAGGAGGAGGCTAAGGCTAATGCTAATACACACACGCTATAGAAATCCTAGCACATTCACCCACTATAAACCAGATATTTTACACCAGTACCAACAAACCACAACAAATCGCAGTCCATTGTGTATGTGTGTATGGAGATTGTGTACCACTACATGCGCACACACACAGGATGGGCATTGCCTGAAGTGTTTTTATTTATTTATTTATTTCGTTTTTCTCCCCATTTGATACTGCCAATAAATCCACCCGTTCGTAGCTCCCCCATACAACATAAAGCCTAAAATAAATGGAGGCATTTATGATACATCTAATGATTGATGATACTCAAAACAAAATTTGAATAAAATGAAATCATCACTGTATGCATACATAATCATAATGGGACTAAAGCTGGCATGTCATGACTGTGTTAGATTTTGCTTGCTCATTGCAGTATCATGATGCTTTGATGTGAGAGAAAGAGAGAGACAGAGAGAGAGAGAGAGAGAGAGACAGAGAGAGTGGGGTAATCACTACAGGCGCAGTCAATGTCAGGTATGGATTGAGTCAGAGTGGGCCAAAAGCGAAAGTTGCCATCTGCCTTTAAAGCGTAGGCTGAGCGTGCCCGGCTGATTGATGTGAAGAGAATTCAACAGTGTTTTTGATGTGGACTCGGCTGTGCTATGGGCTGGAGACACATGTCACACACACACACACACACACACACACACACACACACACACACACACACACACACAAACATACACATACATTGCTTTACCTTCTTGATGACACCCAGAGATGGCTGGTTTGATGTCTGTAGCTATTGGATTTGCACACTTTTGACAGCTTTTTTGGCTCAAGGACAGAGTACACACCCACACACAGTTATTCTACCTTTGAATGGAACTGACCCATGTCCCACCACTGGTATGGGCTGTCAGTTTTGTTTTCTGTCCACCCACAGTGCGGAAGTGCTTGGCAGAGAACACACAACTCACTGAACAAATAGATTGTGTTCTATTGCATACTCATTAGTACCCATGCCACCTGAACCATATTGCTGTAAACAGCCTGTACATTTAGTTAACATGGACATTTTGTCTATAAATACCTCTGTTGCTATGCTGGATCATTTCAGTAGCCATGTTAACAGGTTATAGCGTACACACAGCCCGCTCAAGAGCTGGCAATTATTCTAGAGAAGCGGTGTCAGGCCTATTTTTGCATGTCTTTTCACTAACCAGTGAAATAAGCTCTGATAAACAATGCAAATTAAACAAAAAATCTATACAATTTATTATTGTTATTAAAAGAAATACTAGTTATTATAGTTGGTATTCAAGGTCCAGTTGGCATTAATCAAATTCCCAATTTAACAGCAGCCTTCAAATCGGGACCTTTAATGCTGTTTCCAGTCCTGGACTTTGTAATCCTTGGTAAGTGTGACTCTATGTGGCCTAACAGTTACATTAACTATCCTGAACTTCCAGCAAGAACAAAATCCACGACTGGAAACTGGATTAAAGGTCTTTTTTTGTTTTGAAGACCTGGTTAAGAATAGTTGTTTCTGTTCTTGGATTTCCAATTTAACACATGCTATTAATAACTGACATATTAACAATTGCTCCACAAATGCTGTGGAGATGATTACAGTGTTCAGGTTCAAGCATTTACCAAATCACACGTCAGCAGTGCTTGCAGTGGGCCGCTACGCAGTACCAGTATCAGTACCAGCACCAGTACAGGTGTACTGGCACGTCTCTAAAGCTGCCGGTACAGCTTTCTACCCTCTCTATAGCAGGATCTGGTTGATTCATAATGACCCTATATACGGTGACTATACAGATACCTCAGAGGGTTTTACATTGATTTCGCTTAGACATTCTGTGTGTGTATAATTACAGCTTTAAACATGTATGTTCAAGTCTGTTCACCGCCACTACATGTCTACATGTACCTGCATCTACATCAACCACTGGTAATGCTGCTCAACATGTAAATAGGGGTGTTTTGGCACTTTCCCCCAGACCTTATATATTAAGCAGTGGTGTTTCTGAAATAAGGCCCACTGTATATGTAAATAACCAATGTTTACTGTATGTGTGAAACTGGCCTAAGACACTTTACTGCATTTCATTAGGGAACTTGATGTGCAGTGACGGGGAATGGGATATATGCTTAAGCTCCAGCTTTCCTGTGTTAATATTGTTACTGACCCTTTAATGGGCTTTATATGGTTAATGTTCTGTGGTACAAAGCAATGGTAAAATGTAGAACTATCCCTGGAAAGCAGCAGCAGCCTGGTTTCATCCATAAAACATCTGTTCATTCTTTGTAAAAAAAAAATACAGTTCAATCAACACAAACTAAACATAAAAAAATTAATTATAATAATAATAATTGAAAAGAAAAATGGCAATACAGAATTGAAAAATGGCAATACCGAAATGCGGGTGTTTGCGGACCACTGTCGTAAAGTAATATAAATGTGTGGGTGAACATAACTGGAGTTTAAGTTTCGCAAAATAAGCTTTGCTTCAGACAGAGTGTTAGAAGTGCCATAAAGAAGACATCACTTGTGATGAGAACTGACAGAGAAAAGAACACAGAGAACAGGGAGAGCTTAACAAAGGGACAAAGAAAGAGAGAGGGGGAGGAGTAAAGGCAGAGAGAGCGATAGGGAGGGAGGTATGGAGGGAGTGCTATGAAAAGGTAAAGCTCCGCCTGTCCATTCTTCTCTCTGTTGCATGTGCTCCTCAAGAGAGAGATGAAAGAGTTTAGACATCAGTCAGAATCTTGACCTGTCAACACACACTCACACATACACACACACACATACACAAGTAGCATGATCAGCAAATACAGTTAGTCTCATCAATACAGGAACACACTATGACAAGCCTGCTGTCTTGCATGTACGTGCATAGAGCCATCATCCTATGTGCTATATGTCCAAAAGTATCCAGACACCCTTTCTAATTAGTGGATATAACTATATAACAATCCAGTTACTATCCAACTTGGGCTGTGGAGCAGTGGAATGGTGTTCTCTGGAGGGATGGACCTCCATCCAGTTACTTTGAAATGAGTGGAGTTGAACTCATACAGCAGCAGTACCTGACCCCACCAATGCTCTTGTGGCTGAATGCAATCATTCTTCTCTAACCATTCTTTGGTAGAAGGACTTGTGTGCTTAGGGTCATTGTCTTGTTGCATGACCCATGTTCTCTTGAGATTCAGCTTATTTTGCTTTTGAATTTCAGTCCTGGTCCAGATTCAGCAAAAAGCTGACTCTAATTTCACCTTCAAATGATCTGCTAATCGCAAAGATTCACATACTTTCGCTACTCACAGATATGTAGTATTGGATAATTTTCTTCCGTAAATAAATGACCAGATCTTTTTTTTAATTTTGGGTCTCCTTATCTACTAAGATAAGTTTTTTTTTTAGCTTTAAGTATAAGTCAAATTTATGCAGAAATATATATACATATATATATATATATATATATATATATATATATATATATATATATATATATATGCTCCAGTCTAATAGTCTAATATTCTGATATAAGTATCAGATGGAGTTGCTTAGAATAAAAACAGACATCTGCAATGTCCATCAGACGTTTGGGGAATATGTTACCTTACAATTTTTTTTTAATTACAAAAAAAAACAAACATATAAATGTATTTACCGTCAACACTCCATTAGTTTCAAGTTTATCAAAGTGTTTGCCATGGTATGAAGATCTTTTTTTATAACAATCTGACAGTTTTCATTACAAAATGTTGTGTCCTTTTTATGTTTCTCCCATCATTGTTCTTACACTACATTACCCAACATTCATCACTAAAGTTCATTTTCAGTGACCTAATTAGCCTAGTTAGCCACCAATCCTTACCACCATGGTGGAAACTGTAGTGACTTTAAGTTTATTGTAACTTTTCCTCCATAACACCCTCATATCCCACACCAATCTACAGACTCCAACCTCTGCCAGAAAATAAAAGCTTAAAAACACAGAAAAAAGATTTGCCATGTATGTGATTTACATTGCCATGACTACATCACTGTCTTCTAAACAGAAATCATTTTAGCTATTCATTGCATTTTAAATATTGCTTATGATTTTTTTAACCTGACCAAATAATCATCAAGTCCCAAATTATTAAATATTATTGTCATTATCATTCATTTGATATAGTTGCAGTTGATGTCCTCAATCTGTTATGGGCCGAGTACACACACACACACACACACACACACACACACACACACACACATACACACACACACACATGCATACATATGCACATAAAACTGACTTCTGTAGATGTAAATTGAAAGCCACAGTAAGCAGAACTGCAGACAGAAGACATTTCAGAAACTTACAGTCGTTCTCACTTATAAACCTCCTTATATTACGAAGCGCCCAAAAATAAACCATTTCAATTTGAGCTGCCAGGAAAAATAAGCTGTTCGAAACAGACTGTAAATGACATCAGAAGATGGACGAGCCAAGCACATTAAATCAGCACTCAAACCCCAGTGTGCATTCAGATTTTTTTTATTTAGAGAGAATTTGATTTAGACTTCTTTTTTAAAAAAAGAGAAAATCGTACAAAAAATAAGTGAACTGAAAGTACATATTGCAGGCATCAAGGAGTGCTGGGCGTCTCCACAAACAACGATAAAGATGACAGGGATGTAAAGTCCGCCTCGTTCTCAGACACCCACAGTGGCTTCGACCACAGCCGCTGAAAGGAAAAAAGGCCCAGAGTTGCATATTCTTTTTTTTTTTTATTAAATGACTTTGCAGACATAATATTTATGAGACCAAGTCCAGGCAAAACGGCTCGCCTTAACAAAAAAGGCAGTTCACTTTTGTAGACGTAATCTGAGTTTGGCGCGGAGATAGCCCACCCCCTATAGCCGCTCAATGTCCCTGTATTTCTTGCGTAAGATGGAAACCTGATCCTTGAACAGGACGGGGTCCAGACGGAGCTGAGAGTGAAGAAGCGGCATGAACCCAAACCAGCCGGTGAAAGAGTTCATGCAGGACTGCCTCTGGGCAAAGTGGTCCGGGTCTGCCCACCGGGACGATTTGGAACCCTGAGAGAGAGAGAAAGAGAAAGAGAGACAGAGAGAGAAAGTAAGACAGTGATACTAGAGAAGCTACAATGTACAAACAGAGAGTGACAGTGCACTGAGAACTGCCACCTAATTAGCATGCAGCTCATTTTGTGGCGTACCACCGCTGCCACTGAGTTTTATGAATCTGGCATTGAATCTTTTCTACAGTGTATAGTTGTAAATCGGTGATGTCGCAACAATTTGATTCAATTATGATTTATTAGAAACCATGCAATGTGAATACTGGTGTACTGATTTGTATTGTTATTCTGATTGTTATATTATTTAAAAAAAAATTAACGGTGGAGATAAAGCATAATTATTTCAATGTAAACAGTCAAAATGGCAAAAAAACAAATATTTATTTTGAGATACTAAGCCAAAATGTCAAGACAATACACAATTATGTAGTTAAAATGTCAGGTTACAAATATTCTTAAATACAAAGCCAAATTCTTAAGAAAATTAGTCATTATTTTGAGGTACTAAGTAAAAAATTCAATAAAATGCATCACTGTTTTAAGATAGTAAGTCCAATAAACCACTGTTTAGGATACCAAGTAAAAATTCTAAGAGAAATAGTAATTATATTGAGATAATTTTAGTATAATTATTTTTTCTCAAAGGATACCAAGTAGAAAATAAACTTTTAGACAAAATTCATTGTTATGTTAAGATCCTATGTTTAAAAATAAGAAAATAAGTAATTGAAACCTAGGCTTCATTTACACCGCTGATAAATGTGGCCCAAATCTGAGAGGCTATTTGCATGGCATTGGCAACAGCATAACAAACACAATTCCAGTTTTTGCCACCTTCATATATAGTGCTGAAATCCAAAACGGGTTTGAAATGAAGCAATGCAGCCCCAGTCTGAACAGCCAGATTATATTTCAGGCCACTGTTACAGTATGTCTTCCTTATAACTCCAATATTGTCATTAAAACACTGCAATATTGTCATTAAAACACAAGAAGGTAAGTGAGACAGATGCGGGCAGTGTAATCAAGTCAGCTTTATCAGACTTACTTGTCAGTATCAGGATTCTGTCAATATTATTTACCCTTTGCTAGTATTCTTTTTCACAGCAGATAAACAAAAGAATCAGAGTAAAGGGCAGAAGAGAAGGATGGAGTGAGGGATGAGAGGAAGAGTGGAGAAAGAATCAGCTGAAGCCCCTCCGCTGCAGGTTTAGCTGCTTCACTATTGAGACATTCATCAAAAGGCTGATAGTGCTGAGTAAGACAGCAGCCATACAGAGCTACGCACATACACACACACACACACACTGCCCTGGGGCAATCTATCCATCAGGCCTGGCATTGCCGTTTCTGATTGCAGCATGGGAATCACCTGGGATACACACACTCATCTATCTAAACACACACACACACATACACACACAGAGGAGAGCACAGACCTGTTGCATCATCGTCTCCTTGTACTGTTTCTTCTGAGTGACTTTGATTGGCGGGAGCTTGGTTACCGCGGAGATGAGGAAGTTCATTAGAATGTCTTCACAGTTGGCTAGCTGGTCCACCATGGAGAGCAGCCGGGCAGGCAGGTAGTGAGTGTACAGGTAATTATAGTACCTGAGACAGAGAGGGTGAGAGAGAGAGTGAGTTGTGTGTGTGTCTCAAAGAGATGGATGTATCTCATTCCATTGTTCTGTCTTCTCTCTCTTCAGTTCAGTTCAGGTCAGGTCAGTGGTGTGTTATTGGTGTAAATATCATAAAGAATCCTAAAAGAAGAGCATTCAGACATTTTTTCTGTCCTGGCACCAATGTGGTGGAACACACTCCCTTTAGTGCCCGAACAGCAGGGTCAGCTGTTATATTTAAACGCCACCTGAAGACCCTTCTCTTTCGAGAGCACTTAAAGTAGCATTTCACCTTAGAATAACAGTTTCAAAATCACAGCATTCCTTCACTGACTTACATGAGGAGAACAGCGTCCCTGTCGTTGCAATGCCGGGCTTGGAACGCCAGTTATTGGATTATGTAACTCTGGTAAAGTGGTCAGGAGATCACTTACGAGAACTGTGTAACACTGCGTAACATGAGTCATATTTGTGTGACTGTAATAGTACTCTGCCGTGTCAGTGGTGGCTCAAAGCGTAAAATTACACCCAGGAGCAGGAATTACCAATTCTACATAACCCTGCTTTAACAGTCAAAATAAGAAATACATTTGTAAAGTCAGCCAGCTGGTTGACTTGCCCAGTTAGGGTAATACTAGGCATGAATTAACAAGCATTACCAAACAGTCACTGTGATGTGATTATTGTGAGGAAGTTTAGTGTGCTCAATAAAACATGGATAAATTTCCCCATCCCTATATATATATATATATATATATATATATATATATATATAAAATGCACAGTGAGGCTATGCTGTGATGGCTATGGCTGAAATAAGCACTAGATCATATCTAATAATTGTGAGTAAATGACAGCCTAAAGGTAAAACACAAAGTTCAGTCTAGTGAGGAACTTGGGCAGTATGAGCTTGTGTAGTGTTTACAATGAGGTAATATTAGCATACAATTCTGTTTACCCAAACCAGGCAACTCTGAACAATGTTGGGATATAATAGAGACAGGTTTTTTGTAGAAAATACTTATACTTTCCAAAAATAGCTGGAAGTATTGTGTCACACGAATACACTTCCGACACTTCCACCCAGTAGTTATGATTGGCATTACACACTCTATTTGACGAGAGGACTAAGGTCAAACAACCAGAGGCAGAGGTTTTACTACAGCAATTTAATCACATAAAAAACTCTATTTATATTCAGGTTATAGAAATTGTGAAAATTCTTTGTATTAGGTCAGTTTAAGTATCTTAAATTCGGGTTGTATCAGCACTAGCTTTGGGTTTTCTGAGTGAATGACTAAGCACTTTTGTTATTCGCTCTGGAAAACAGTGTCTACTAAATACCTTAAATATAAGTCCATGTGAATAATAAAATACACAAAGCAGCCAAAGACAAAGACAATAATTACAGAAAGGATGAAAAAATAGATATAGATTAGAAAGGAACTCTGGAGATTACATTGTTTACAGGATTATTAGTAATCAATAAAGGAAAGGGGTTCAACAGTTCTACCTCTCGCTTCTGTATTATATGACCTGTATCTATTTCTCTCTTACTCTCTCTCTCTCTTTCTTTCTTTCTTTCTTTCTTTCTTTCTCTCTCCTACTTTTTCGCTCTCTGCTCCTCATTCTCTTGTCTACCTAGCTCTCTCTTTCTCTCTCTCTCTCTCTCAGATTAAAATTCAAAGAGTCACTTTATTGATACGACTGCAATGAGTACAATATTGCCGTGGTACTACAACAATAACAACAAAAAGACTAAAGCAACAATAATGACCCTAAAAGTGACAACTAATTTACAAAAATATGTACATAGAATTTAATATATATGATAATAAGTAAGACAGAAGATAAGTACTACAGTTAACAGTGAAGCAATGAGGTAGGTTTTACTCTCCTCCTCCTCTCTCGCGCTCTCTCTCGCGCTCTCTCTCTCTCATTCTGTCACAGTCAGCAGGTTCCTCCTCTCCTGCATAGTAAGTATGTGTGTGTATCCCTCAGTCAGTAATGACCAGAAGTAAACTACACTGTGAAGCTCACCTGCCCTACACACCTCTCTCCACACCCCAGCTGCCAGCAGAAGCAGCTTTGTATGTGTGTGTGTGTGTGTGTGTGAGACTTCCTCTTACACTTGGCTAAGGATTGCTTGAGCCTTACAAGCTGTAACCTGAAACGCAGGATAAATGAGAGGATTTCCAACTGAGAATTCAGAAGTCTGGGATATGTATGAATGATGTCATGAGCTCAATCAGTACAAATGAACAGTTTTTTATCGTTGTAAAGCACTTTGTAGTTTTACTTGGATAAGTGCTATTTAAATATATCTTTACCAAAGTTGGATTTTCTGAATTTTCGGGATTGGGATCAGGGCTGATCCAGTCATATTTTTAAACAATTGGGTATAAGCTATTTTAATTCCAATTCAGTTCCAAATCTTTGTTTTAACCACAGAGCGCCATCTGGTGTCCTCAAGGCTCCATTAACAGACATCATTGGCCAGCCGACAGCAGTGTGGATGTTCTCAGAAGGTAAATAAAAGAGTTGAGAGTCTGCAGTGTGGAGCTATTTTCCAGTGGAACATGAAAACAGACCATAATATCTGAAACTATCACTAAAACACTATGTTTTACCAGCGGGAGAACCTTTCTGTGTTTTTAAACCAGCTCTGAAGAGCACATTCAGAACCGAGTGGAGGCTAATGCTAATGCTAATACACACACGCTATAGAAACCCAGATCACACACAGCACATTCATCCACTACAAACCAGCTATTTCACATCAGTAGACCAACAACAGGTATCAGTCTAGAGTGGGCACCACCCCACACACTAAAAAGGAATTGTTGTACTGATTAGACCGAAGTGTTGTAAAGGAGCTGGTAGCTGATTGGTCAGGGAGGAGAGTCAGACTGTATTATAAAACTGTCATTTTAAGAAAAGTCTCTAATAAACTAAATCAATCAGTCCAGAATGTCTCACTCAATCTCAATCTCTTACTAAACATGAAGAGATTTTAGTGAACGTATTAATCAGCAGCTCATCTCATCTAAACTGTATGACAATGATCGATATCGGCTGATACTCAGCATTAAAAGACTTGGGTCAGATAAGATTTGGTCCAGTCTCTCTTTTCCCCTTTAAATATAAAACGGCCGTATTTAGATTATGACCAGCATTTCAAACTCTGCTTTTTACCCTCATTTTAAGCAAAATTCAACATGAAAGAACGCGTGGTCCTGACATTTTGGGTCTGTGCTGTACCTGTGATAGAAGGCGGCCCCTGTCAGCACCATTGAGTACTCATTGGTCCATTTGGAGGTGTAGCCCCACCTCCCCTTCCCTCCATCCCAGTAGTGACTGCGTGCCGGATAACCCACGATCCGCTCCGGAAAACTGTGCCACACGATGAAGGCAAAATCAACCTGCGAAGAGAACAAAACCCAACATGGTTTAGTACATTGTACACACACTGTCCACACAGCTTGTCTAGCCACTGTAGAAAAGTATTGGCAATAGAAAATGACTCTCTGGAGAAGATCAACATGAACCTATTTGATACCTGATACCAAGCATGGGCTAGAGGGGTACAAAGCCCCCCAGCATTGAGCTGTGGAGCAGTAGAACTGTGTTTTCTGGAATGATGTTGTTCCACCCAGTACTTTTGGGATGAGTTGGGGAATTGGGGATGAGGTGGGGTGGTAAACATCCAACATCCTGACCTCATTAATGCTCTTGTTGCTCAATGCAATCAAATCCTCACATCAATGATCCACAATCTAGTAGAAATCCTTCTCTGGACAGTACTGATAGTTACTCCAACAAAAGCAGGAAAAGCGCTTTTTAATACCCTTGACTTCACACGAAACAATGTAGAAACAAGCAGGTGCATGTATATACGATGAATGGGCCAATAGAAATGATCCAAAATGAATTATAAATAATATATATTTTTAATTAACATCATTAGAAAGTTAAGAATGTTTGGACTTCTGTAAAGTTGGCAATTTTAGAGATATAAGGTTTTTGCGTGACAGTGACTAAATTTATACTTATAACTTCTTTAAAATGAAACACCCATAGACAGAAAAGTTCAAAATACCCAGTCTTTCTGAACATTTTCTGGGAGCTTTTCATTAAAGAAAAAAAAAGGAAAACGGCCCCCACATTTATCACAAGCCAGAATAAAGGTTCTGTTTTCCGGAACGCTGCGGCAGAAAGTCTCCTGTGCTCTGTCAACGCGGGTCTATGCACGAATTGAAAAATGAGGCATCGGATCGGATGGAAAAGGCTGGAAATGTCGCTCTTTATGTTACATTAAACCTGTGGCAGTGTCGGACGCCACCTCGCACTGAGATTTATGACGGCATGCAAATAAGCGGGACCCTCGGGAATCACACGCTCATCGAATCCCGAGCGGAGCGTGGGGTCACACAGATCACCCAGCCATTTGTTTCATTCATAACGTGTCTGGTTTAATTACAGCTGTGAAAGAGGGAGGCAAGACGGATGGCAGGCTGAGGAAAGGACGATACAGGCCCCTCTGAGGACCGCATCGATCAAAGGTGGGCTCCTGTGAGATAGCCTGTCTCTGGCCCTGAGACGAGCGCTGGTGTGTCAGGTATGTGATCAGTAGAGTGAAAATATGTGTGTATAGCTACAAAACAGGGTTGAGTGAGCTTATTCCAAGTGCATGGGGGGACATGGTCCACAGCACGGTATAGATGGATGGTCACTTCTCCCCCCATGACAGACCACCACCACCTTCCACAACTACTACATACATACCACATAGCAAGTAGGTCTACATTTAATCAGCGCTCAGAATTCTTAGAGTTTGTCACTGATTGCAGAGAGAATCCTTTCAGAATATCTGCTATGAATCAGTGAGAACCATGTAAAACACATCCTGCATGGAAAGAAAGTGCCACAAACAAGCAGTAGAGTTCGGCACTGGTAAGCGACTGCAAAGATAAGGAAGCTCATTTCCACCATGTAGAAGAAAAAGAATATTTCAAAGCTATTTTTTTCTAGATTGATATTTTATTTAGTCTGTTCTTAAAATAACATTTTGAAATACTAAAACAAACATTTCAGAAAATGACTATTTCATCACAGTAAGTCAGTGTGTTAAAATATTATGCTAAAATTCTAGGAAAACCATTAGTTTCAGATAAAAATGACAAAAGATTAGGTCAATATTTCAGAAAATAAGTCACTCTTTACAAACAAATATTCAAACTGGCAAATTAAGTGACTAATTTGAGTTTAAGGTAAAAATGTCAAGATCATAAGTTAAATGTTTGAGGAAGTCTTTTGAGATGCTAATCAAAAAAAGTAATTATTTCAATTTATTAGGTCAATATTTTGAGATTGTAAGCAAAACATTTCTGAAAATGGAGCGTTATTTCAGCATAGCGAGTAAATATGTTAAGACGTCAAGTCGGAAATGTCATTATACTACATAAGCAATAAGTCATTTTAGTAATTCTATTGAGAAAACAATGTCAATTTTCTAAATAAGTGACATTTTTGACATACAAAGTCAGGTTTTCTAGAAAATCCATCAAAATTGCAAGAAAATAAGCAATTTTAAGTTGTGTAGGGTATTTGTGGTTAAAAAGAAACTGAAAAATATGTTTAAGAAAATATGTTAATATTTAACAGCAGTAAATTTGCTGTAAAAAAAAATGCAGGAGAAAATACTAGTTGATTTTACCAAATCAAATTTAAACTGTGTATTAGCTTTTTCCAAAATATTTTTGTTTACAAATAAACAAGCAGAAAATGTCTGGAGTGAGGCATGATCGCTTAAATCATAGATAATGATCATTAAAACAAATTAAAGATATCACATATATCTGATGAGAAGTGTTCCTGTGGTCAGAAACTGAGCAATAAAGAATGGGGTGGATTGGAGCTGATTATATGAGCAGCGACAGGTAGGCTATAGTCCGTAACTGTCCACCTACATAGTGCAGCTATAAGGTAGGTAGAGCTGATAAAGGTAGTGGCTTCAGATGAAGAGTGTAGTGGGTGTATAGCAAAGTCTGAAAGATAAACATACGTGGCTAATGAATGTCTTCAGTTGATTCCCTCAGTACTGCGTTCTGGGAGCAGGGGAAGAGCACTGGGTTTGTCTTTGGGCTTAGGCATGCACATACTTTTGGTGTAATGATCCCTACTGCTCATGAAAATTCAAACCCAACATTACATTTCCCATTTTAATAAGCTAATTAATGACTCGAAACAATGTAATTATCAATTCTGAGGAGTTCACGGTTCCGTGCCGCACCCAGAATCTTGACAAAAAAGGAAACCCTTATTAAAAAGCCAGCAGTCATTTTTCAACACTTTTCAATTATTACGCTCCGGCTGTATAAAGGGCAATCACTGCGACAGATTTTTAAACAGACGGCAGCTTTGTTCCAGATGTAACGGGATTTTCCCAAAGCCGCCTATGCCGTCGCAACCAGGGCCGGATAAAACTTTCAGAGACGTGGGTTCAGTAATCTCGGCCATCTGTAAAAGTCAAGTGGATCTTCCAGGCTTGCTGAGGTGCAGAGTGACTGGGCGCGGTTAATAAAAGATCAGCGGGATAAATTATGAATGGCAGGCTTCAAACACACACTGGGCCTCGAGGTGCTTAATGAATTTGAGCCGAAAGAGCTCGGAGCTTTCCAAGGCAATTCGAGCAAGATAGGGCGATTGGCTGACGGCTTTATAGGCATCCCTGCCATGCTGTCTATATTAGCTACTCCGTCTCATTAGGGGTCTGCTGGGTTGGGGCTGTTCAGATGCATGTATATTTGATCAGGGGTGTCTTAAGAAGCCCACTGGTTGGTCCAGATTCAGGCAGTACAAGGGGAATGCTGACTGAAAGGATTTCATCATCACCATGATGTCTAAATGACCTCTACTTTAATAGAAACCAGATGCACATCAGTTAGACAGACATCAATGGATCAGGCCTTGGGAAAGTATACACACCCAAGAGGTAATTATTTAGATAACCATTTAGGATTTCTGCATCATAAGGTTCTGGTGCCTGATGACTCGCCGACCACTTAAAATGCAAGGTAAGTGTTTCTGACATAATGGCCAGTGAGTGAAGCCACAAGCTAGGAGTTTCTAATTAAGTGGCCAGTGAGTGGAAGCACAAGCTAGGGTTTTTTTTAATAAAGTGGCCAGTAAGCAAAAGCACAAGGTTGGTGCTTATAAGAAAGTGTCTAGTGAGTGGATGTAGAAGGTAAGTGTTTCTAATAAAGTGGCCAGTGAGTGGAAGTACATATTAAGTGTTTCTAATACAGTGGCCAGTGAGTGGAAATACAAGGAAAGTGTTCCTAATAGAGTGGCCAGTGTGTGGAAATACAATAAAGTGGCCAGTCTGCAAATTTAGAGAGTAGGGGTTTCTGGCCAGTGACTGGAGGCTTAAGGTAGGTGTTTCTAATAAAAAAGTCACTGAGTGGATGTAGAAGGTAAGTGTTTCTAAGGAAGTGGCCAGTGTGTGGAAATAGATAGCATGAGTCTAATAACATGGATAAAGAAATATGTGTTGATGTCTTCAGCTTTAGTATTAACCACATCGATCAAATGTTCTCTATTGCAACAATGTTATCTAGTGCTAAGTTTTGTGGTGCATAATTCATAGAAACATACTGCCTTTCAAAACAGCTTAGTGGCAAAGCATTTGTTTGCACTGTGAACATGCACTATCGGCCACAGACCTTTATGTGGTTAACAGTAAATTGCTTAATAAGTCTCCAATGCTTTTCTTCCAACCCAAACGTGTGAAGTGTAATGAATATACGGCATGTTTTGAAAGACTCCAGCCAAGAAAATGGGCCAAAAAACATGGGTCCTTTGTTTTAGATAGACAAAAGTTATCTGCAAACAGAAAATTACTTTATTTATTTATCTTTGCAACTGCCAGCAGATCTTTCCCGGACTCATTTTCTCTTATCTTATTTTCCTGCAGTCCTTCTCCAATCCCACACTCCACTCTCTGACACTGTTTCAGACTGTACAGCTCTTATAGTTCACTTGGCTGCTTCAACCCACTGGCTGGTGGTCTAACCTCTGGTGTATCAGAATTAAGGGGACCATGTTTTCTCAATTGTTTTCTTAATAACTTCTACTACAAAACCAGGAATGTGATAACTTGCCATTTCGTCTTCTCTCTTTCATGCTCTCCATGGTTCTGCCAGTGGCTTTTGTCAGCCAGTGTTTTAACAAAACCTGCCATATACCCCAGCATGACAAATCATGTCAAGACGTCAAGGCAGTAATGGCATGATGTCAGTGTTAATGGCGCAAAGATTTTCCTCAGTGCCTCAGCAGGGAGAGCATGAGTTCCAGGCTTAACTGCTGATACAACATTCACATTACCGGTGGGAGAGTGCCACTGAACACCTGATGATATACTTGAAAATGGCAGGTAAAGAAAAATTACACTTATATAAAAAGGGGCTGTTCAAGAGTCCTTTAGTAAAAGCAACGGCTCAACTCAAATAACCCTTTGAATGGTTAAACGGTTCTTTGACTGGTAAAATAGTTCCTCAAATACAAGCACAACCTCTTGTAGATGGTTCTTTATAGGCCCCTTTAGGTCACAAAACCCTTTATCAGTACCTTATAGATCCATTTCTGCTTTGACTGTACTTTAATGTGCGCTGCTGTGCCAGAGATATTGTGACCATTCAGGATGTTGAACCTCATTTAGATTCCTGGTGTTAATTTAAAGATACCATTCTTGTTTCCCATATATAAGCTACAGAACATAAGGGATCTCAGTGGCTCTGGGCCCTTTTTGGGTGGGAACTTGGTCATGTTCAAATAAGAAAAATCTAAAAAATTGAAAATCTAATTTACATATTTGAAACTCAATGCTTAATGTTCATTTCCAACAAGTTTTGCCATACTTACATTTTCTCCCTGTCTGGATCCTCTGAATTATGACGTTGTTAAAGACTGACACTGACAGTCAGAACTTCATACAAATAAGCAATGTGAAATGCCTAAGCACAGTCTCGGTGAAAAGGCACTAAACTGTTACTGGGGTGGTATCGTCAAGGGTGTGTCCTCAGTATCTTTAGTTAGGGTATATAATGTTACTGCGCCATTGTAGAATATAATTTGCACCCTTTATTCCCCATAGTTTTTTCCCCAGTTTAGCCATTTTCAATTCCCATCCACTAGTTGGGATTAGGGCAGCATGGTGGTGCAGGTAATAGGTGCCGTGTAACTCCAGAGGCTTGGGGTTGTGAATTTGATCCTCACTCAGGTCTGTAAAGAGTTTGCTGTGTTCTCCTGTGTCTGCGTGAGTTTCATCTGGGTGCTCTGGTTTCCTCCTACCTCCCAAAAACACACAGCAGGTATATTGGCTATGCTTACATTGCCCCACAGATATGCGTGTGTAAGTGAATGGGTGAGTGTACGACCCTGCATTGGACAGGCGCAGGGTCTATGCAGAGTAGGCTTTGGACCCACTGCAACCCTGCGACAAGGAAGAAACAGTTGGATGGATAGTTGGTACTAGTATTATATGATGCTAGGAGGTTGAAGACAAGCATGTGCTTTGTCTAAGTCACATAAAGCCACTGCACTAAAGTGTCATTAACGCAATGTGATTGGACTGGACTTGGGGGAGTCCTGCCAATTGTGTTATGCCAGCTAACAGATGCCCGTGCTAGTGCTGAGTGATGGGGGAGATAAAGCAATTATGCTTATTTTTTTGTCTGTCTGCCCTCATGACTATACAGCAACTACTACTACATAGTTACACTGACATTCAATGTACATTTTAATATTGACTGTATCAAAACTGGACTTTTTCAAAGTCTGTGACTAGGTTTTGTTGTCAAAACTGACAAAATATGGGAAATAAAAAATCATTTTGGCTTGTTTGGAATTGCTGTCACATATTGGATGACAACATGAAGGTTTGCAGCTGCCCCCTTCAAGAAAACGTGTTACATGATGCTCCTGGACTGGACCATCTAAACTTTCTAAGCTGTCATGGCCACACTCTCCAGAGTGCATCTGAGTTCAATAAACAGGACTGTGTGTGCTTAGGGGAATGCAAGTGAGATTTGATTAAACCCAGACAGTGTATCCAGTGCTGAGCCGTCTGTTTGTTAACTGTCGGCAACATTCCTCAGAGTGCATGTGCCTTAAAAAGTCTCTTATTACATTCTGTTTAATTACTTATTCCTCATAAAGTTCAATGGAAGCAGCTGAGATATTGATGAGAAAGTTTGGGGCCAATTCTTAGCTTTTACTCTATACCTAATGTGTTTGTAAGTAGAAGAGGAGATATTTTATTAGGATTTGAATGCAATGAAAAGATTTGGTGTGTTCATTTGTGTTTTGTGAAAAGAACAAAACATTGTTTACACCCTTGTCATGTTCTTGTCCTGTCTTGACACTCAAATAAATGGAAAAAGTAGAGAAACAGCAAAAGTAAAAATAGAAAATATGACTCATTTGGTAATGTAGCAAGACAAGCAAAACTATATATTATGCACATATATTATCCACATTGGTCATTTTATCACAAACACCTACCATACCATCTATAAAAAACATAAAGACACCTGTGTACCAGCACCACATACACCACCACTATCACGACAGTATCCATGCAGAGCAGTCAACAGACCACCAACAGTCCTTTCCCCATATAGAAAGAGTAGAGGGTGGCTTTTAAACTGTGCAGTAACAGATCAGAGTCACAGTCAGTAATTGTGCACCTGCAAAGTGCACCTATGTGGTAGGTGTGTCTGATAAAGTGTCCAAGTATGTCATATTGTGCCCTTCTACCTTCTAACTCAGTACTTCTTACTCTGGACTGTCTGTCTGACTGTCTGAAGTTTCTAAAAGATCATTGCTACTCTACGGAGTGTGTCTGAGATCCGTAAACAAGGCCGTGTCTGCTTGATTAAACCCAGACGGCATCCAATGTTGAACTGTCTGTCATTTAGAGCAGGCAAGGATACAGCTTGTCTCCTCAAAATAACAGCGACCTTATGCTGGCATCTATGTACATCAACAATGTGGTAATGCCCACTCTAGCCTCCACCTTATTGCCAGTCCTTCCTTTTTTTCATTCAATGCGTAGCTTACTATATTTCTGTAAGAGTAAAGTAATAAAAACTCATGATAGAACAGCGATTCTGAACATATTGTCAGTAGTAAATGTGTTTGTACTGCAAACTTTCTACTTTTCTGTCTCTCACTTCTTGTCTCCCTCCCTCCCCTCCCCCCGCACCACAACCATTTCCCTCCCTCTCCATCTCTCCGTCTCCTTCTCAGACACGTATTATTGTCTTATTAAATTATGCAGCCAAGAGCAATTAAAAGCAAATCCAGCAGCCCGCTGATCCTGCGCTGGGTAAATATCATGGCTGCTCTAATTGAATCTGAGGAGAGAGAATTGACATTAACAAAGTGCATGCACAAATACAAAACACGGCAACAAGGGAAAGGACAATATGCTCTGCATAACAAATAGCGCTCAAAACACACACACACACACACATGCTTACACACACTCACACTCAAAGAATATAATAAGCTGATTAAAAAAAGCTGATTTGAAAAAAGAAAAACAGAGATAAACAGAAGAAGAGAGAGAGAGAGAGTGAGAGAGGGAGGAAGAGAGGGAGACTGTGTAAGTATTTTTAGGTTATGGGCCTTGTTTTATTTATGAAGAAGAAAAGATATTCTTTAGAGTTTAGTTTTACAGTCACAGTAACAGATCCTTCAAACAAAGGAGGCTTGGTTTTTTTTATCAAAAGGAACTACAGATCCCCAGTGGTAGTACAAAAGTGGGTTTTTTCAAAAACATACATGCAGAGATTAAACACTGAACCGTGCTTTTATAAGCGCTAACCTACAGTTCAGTTATATAAGAATATTTAAATGAATCAATCACAGTTATATCATCACCTTGCAAGGCTCAATGAACTCTCCTACATATTTCTGACTGCATTTGTAATGAACTGAGCTGCTGCCATTATGATCTGATGATCGCTGGTTCGAATCAGGGGTCATGCTGCTCGCCATCGGCAGCCAGAGTCAGAGAGAGCACAATTGGCCTTGCTTTCTCAGGGGTAGGTTGATTGCACTTCCTCCCTACACTACTCCCAGAATGATGCTGATCAGCATAGACGTCTGATAGCTGTTGTATCATAGCTGGGCACTGGTAACTGGATGCCTCCAATGTCTCAGAGGAGACATGTGATAGTCCCCACCCTCCTAGTGTTGGGGGGCATTGCTAGTGGTATAGGGGGCATTCACATGAACATGGATTGGGTAATTGGCCTCCTAAACTGGGTTGAAAACAGGGTCAAATAAGAAAAGAATGAAAAAAAAAAGGATTCCTAGAAAGCATTACTGGCTTTGCTTTATTGGGAGTGTAGGATGACTTAGTTTACCCTATTACTGATAAATCTACTACTCCACTGCATTATATGAAGTACAAAAGTGAAAGGTAGAGTGCAGACAGGAGGTGAGAACAGAAATCATGCTAAACACAAAGCCTGATGTTCTTTATTATTGTAGAAATAAAGTCATCTCCAAAGCAAGCTGTGTAAGCCTGCCCTGAAATTAAGCCACGCAAACCAAAACGGGTACCTTTTGAGATCTGCTGAGTTTGACTGGACAAGCCCTTTTGAATAACACGTAGAACAGCCGATTTAGTATGATAGGTCAAAAGCTTAAATAACTTCATGTTATATCAGTCAGCAATTTCATTAAGTTTCTACTATACAGCTTCGAACTAATCTCAGCAAAATCCTAGCTGTGCAGCATGAACTGCCATGGATCCACCATTGTGAGACAAGTGTGACATCTCGCAGGTCTTCAGAGATTTTTGAAAAGTTTTTGGAAATGAGTTTAAAGAGTGTAAAGAGGAAATGAGTGTAAAGAACCTTTTTAAAGCAAAAAGGAGCTCCACATAATATAAAAGCCATGGGGGAAGGGGCTTAGAGTCTGTAATCTTAATTCAAAACAGCCATTCAATGGACAGGGATGACAAGAGCATAAAGTGAGTCTTATGCTATGTCCTTGGTGGACAGGTACCTCAAGTGCTGACGTTGGATGGAACACTGGGTTTGAGCTATTGGTTGACATAAAGTAGGACCAGTTGCCCTTATTGGTGGCTGAGAAGGAAGAGTCTTACCTCATTGGTGGACAGAACAGAGTCTTCGTCTAGGCTGAGCACCGCATCCGTCCTGACGACATCATGAGGGAAAAAACGGCCACTCATTGTCTACAGGAACAGCAAGAAGAAATGACATCAGTGATGGTAGAAACTAGATCGGACGACACCTATAGCGCTGTAAAGTCTTGATCTCAGCAGCTGTAAAATGTGTTTAACATTATAATAAACCCAAAACAACATAAACACAGTAGATTAGTATGCAGGACTCTAGTTGACTATGTCTAGACAGGACTCTGTCTAGACATAACATAACAAGAGAAGAGGAAGGTAAGATAACTGCACACATAAAAATGAAAAACTGTAAAAAGTGTAGTTCATCCATTCCATCAATAAAAAAAAAGACCAAGCAACCAAATATTTAACTCAAATATATACCCTAAATAAACCTTTATTTTATATCGAATAAATCCAGTTCAACTGTTTGTTACCATATGAAGTGTTTTTTTAGGTTGAACTCAAACCACTACAATCTACCTCCATATTTTAATATTGAAATGAAGAAGAAATGTACATATATTTGGTTTTTATGGGGTGCCCTAACATTTTCATGTGACTGTATATACATACATTAAAATACATACTCTTAATGTGATACATGCACTAGCTGAACCACCTCAATGCAAGTGACTCAAAAGTAAGTGGTAATTTTCTCTCACTTTTGATGAGGGCAATCCATATGCTTCTAAAAGCTCCCTGTCCTCAGCACATTTTGTTTTTCGCTTCAGTCCATGAAGGAACTCATCTTCACCTCGTCAGGCATCTGTTTCCATCCTTTGTTTCGGTAATGTGAAAAATCGCACCGAAATAATGTGGCAAACTGCGAACAGCTTTAAGCTGCAAAAGTGCAATATCTCCTTCAACTTATGACAGACTGCGATAAAAAACAGCAGCTCTGGAGAGCAAGTCTCCAGCTCTGCTCTTCTGACATTAAGGCCTATATATTTCCCCAGGCTGGTAACAGACTTAATGAAGACTGAAAACCTTCAACACGAGAATACAGAGCATTTCTCACATCATAGCTCATATGTAGCACTCTGTGGGAAGAAGGCTTTGATTCAAGCATGTTCATTTTGTCATCAGATAACAATTATTACCAACGCTCTGAACAGTTTGGTTCCCCAGCCAATGTGATCATTAGTTTGCTTACCAATATTTTAGCAGTTCCATTACTGAGGATACTTAGAGAATTGCCCAGGGCTCAGAAACAGAGTAAGAAATCATTGGTTTGCTCTGAGCAAAACCAATATCTTCACTTTCCACATTTCCAACATAACGTTCCCAAACCTGTTGAAACTAATTGAAAAACTAGTTAACTCTATAAATCCATTCCATTTACTAATGCTGTCTGTAGGCATATACTAGTAAAATAACAGGTTTGTACTCATAAGGGTGTGTGTTCACACACAGGTTGTACAGTGTTACTGTTATGGGATGGGATGTTACTGAACATTACAGTCTAGGAAAGTAACAGTACATTTATTCGTACCAAACCTTCACAGTATGGGGGTCACGGTTCAGTACATGCAATCACATGAAGAATATATGGTATCATAACTGTAGTCTTCTTTGCCCCCCTTCTCTCTCCTCCTGCACCTCCTGCTCTCGCCTTGTGTATATCTTTAAGCAAACAAATTTGTCTGCAGATAAATGACTTTAATATGCTAATCCTGGACACTTTCATAGGACTGGCATTAAGAAAAAAATAAAATATCTCCTCCTCTGCTTGAAAACACAAATGAGCTACGAGTCAGAAATAATTAGTGTAAAATCACAACATGCGTTTGTTACTTTTGCTGCTTCTGCTTTGCCAAGTTTACCAGTATTGTCACATTGACTATTAGAGAGGGTGTTACTTGCTCAAACCACTTTAAAGTGATCTATAGGCAGTGTTGCTTTGGATAACAGGCCCATCTGTTGTCATGCAGAATTTATCACCCCCTCTCTACCTCATTCATCACTGGTCAGTTTCTGACTATGGGTCCACCAAATACAATCTGGGTGTTGGACCATTCTCAGCATAGTGGTGATACTGGCGTGGAAGTGAGTGTGGCACTGGGATGTGTGTATCAGGCACAGTGCTCCAACCAAGTCGCCCAAAACCGCTCTGTTGCTCTGTCGAAACCGAGCACTAATGAAGAGCTATAAGTGAATTGTGTATCAAAAGATGATTTACAGTCTCTAGCTGTACACCAGGGCTTGTGTCCAGTCAGTGTTCCTAAACAACTGGAAACAATGTCTGCTCTGTTGTAACTTCATTCGTTTCACTAGATTCTATTAAAGCCATTTGCAAAAATGTTTGCATAAAGATCCAGCCGGAGCATGAACTCATGGTTATGGGCCTGCAGGCTCCATTCAAACAGCATTTCTGAGACCTGTGGAATGGTCAAACTAAGGAGCATAAAAGTCTAAAGGGTTAGAAACTGCAGTTTAGTTTCTAATGCTTTAGCATTGCTCAGCTCCTTGTAAAGGGTTTGGCCACCCTGGTATAAACTTCCTCATAAGCACACTGTGCTGATGTTCAATGCCAAGAGTAATTTCCCTAGTGTATGTAGGGGGACACTGCCAAGGAGCATGTGTTTGTGTGTGGGGGGGTACAAATCTGTGCACTTGTAGTTGTGAGAGTAACAAAGTTACTTTTGGGGATTTTTGTTCTTTGGTGGTTACTCATATTAGGCTACATGTGTGGACGCTTACAGACACCAGTGTGTTTTGGGCAGCCAATAAAATCTATTGTAGAGAAACCTAGCATCTCAGATTTCTTTACAGCGGTGGTAAATAGAAGTAGGGGTCGCCATGACTACAACACAAATATTTACTAAATATTTACTATCCAAAATCACCAGTGAACCTTGATGTGTCTTCTGGGCTTTACATGTAATGTTGATGATGGTAAAAGAGAGACATATCTTAAAAAATATAATTTTGCCATACAATGCCCAGCACATACCCCTCCACCATTAATGGATTAAAAAAAAGAACAAACTCTTCCATTGGGAATAATATAAAACAGTAACTTGGGCCTTAGGCTAAGTATTTGTAACCATACTGCACAATAGCTTTCAGGCAGAGCTTTCAGAGGCAATAACCTCTTCAGATGTCCGTCAGATGCTTCCATTTACCACCACTGTGCACAGTTCTGACTGAATTATGTAATTTAATGTCATTTGTCTAGAACTGAGTATTTGACATCGATCCACACTGAAAGAATATTTATATTTCAACTATTGTCGTGTGTGTGTGTGAAATCTGACATTAATGTGATACATTTTTTATTACATACTAATTATTTATTATTTAAATGCTGTTTTTTTTATAATTATGACTTAAATGCTGTTTAAATGCATTTGTCATTGTTACCTAATTTTACATCTTTACATTTATTTGTGGGTTCCAATGTATAGTCATGCCCGAAAGTATTCATACCCCTGTCAAAGTTTGACTTAATTTTACTTTTATTTAACCAGAAATTATATTTTTGCCTGGAAATGGCACAGGCATCTCCCAGGAGATAACACGATGATGTACAAGAGGCATCATTGTGGGAAAAAATATTTCTCAGCTTTTATACACATTTGAACAAAAAGTGGCATGTCCAAAATTATTCATACCCTTCTCAATAATTAATAGAAAAGCCTTTATTGGCTATTACAGCAATCAAACGCTTCCTGTAATTGCTGATCAGCTTTTTGCATGTTTCCACTGGTATTTTTGCCCATTCATCTTTAGTGATAAGCTCCAACTCTTTGAGGTTCGAGGGTCTCCTTGCCATCACCCTGATCTTTAGCTCCCTCCACAGATTCTCAATTGGATTCAAGTCAGGACTCTGGCTGGGCCACTGCAAAACATTAATGTTTTTGTCTGCTAACCATTTCTTCACCACTTTGGCTGTGTGTTTTGGGTCGTTGTCGTGCTGAAATGTCCACCGGTTCCCAAGGCCAAGTTTCTCTGCAGACTGCCTGATGTTGTTGTTGAGAATCTTGATGTATTGCTCTTTTTTCATGGTGCCATTTACTGCGATCAAGTTCCCTGGTCCATTGGCTGAAAAACACCCCCAAAACATTAGGTTCCCACCACCATGTTTGACAGTGGGGATGGTGTTCTTAGGGTTGAAGGCTTCTCCTTTTTCACGCCAAATGGTGCACACATCATTGTGGCCAAACAGTTAAATTTTTGTTTCATCTGACCATAAAACAGAACACCAGAAGTCTTCTTCTTTGTCCAGATGAGCATTTGCAAAGGTCAAGCGGGCTTTTGTGTGCCTTTTCTGGAGAAGTGGTGTCCTCCTTGGCCTGCGTCCGTGGAACCCAGCAGTGTGCAGTGTCCGTTGAACTGTCTGCCTTGAGATGTCGCCACCAGCAGAGTCCAGATTCACCAGGATGGCCTTGGTGGTGATCCTTGGATTTTTCTTCACCTCTCTCACTATTCTCCTGGCCAGCACAGGTGTCACTTTTGGCTTCCGACCACATCTTCTGAGATTTTCCACAGTGCGGAACTTCTTGTATTTTTTAATAATACTTTGCACTGTAGCCAGTGGAACTTGAAAACATTTTGATATGGCTTTATAGCCCTTTCCTGACTTGTGAGCGGCCACAATGCACAGCCGCAGGTCCTTAGTGAGCTCCTTTGTCTTAGCCATGACTGTCCACAAACCAACTGCAGAGAGCTGCTGTTTTTCTCCTGTTGAGTTGATTAAAACAGCTGTTCCCAATGAATCAGGGTAATTAGGATGCTTTAAAACAGCTTGGACTATTTGGAATGGTATAGAACTTTGGATTTTCCCATATACTGTGACAGTTCAAAGTTCAAAGGGTATGAATAATTTTGGACATGCCACTTTTTGTTCAAATGTGTATAAAAGTTGAGAAATATTTTTTCCCACAATGATGCCTCTTGTACATCATCGTGTTATCTCCTGGGAGATGCCTGTGTCGTTTCAAGGCAAAAATATAACTTCTGGTTAAATAAAAGTAAATTTAAGTCAAACTTTGCCAGGGGTATGAATACTTTCGGGCATGACTGTATCTTCTCATGGTTCACTTCTCCCCTTACATTGTGAAAGACCACTTGTGCACCACTAGTGTGACCACTGGTGCCGAGTACTAAATAGTGAGGTGAAGTTGACAAGGGTGCATTAAAAACAGTTCGCTTGATAAAGCCTAAGTCGTGCCTACGGAAGACGGAGCCCCCAAGAAGAGATAACCATTAACAGTACATAATATAAAACACTGTTCCTCATGATGTTGCTCTTTTTCTTGTCTTGCCATCTTAGCATTGGCTTTCCTGCTGCCTCTGGTGGAAGACCTGGTCACTTCCATCAGTGAGCACCTGTGCTACTAGGAGTTTTCATGTGAGCCACCCTTCACACAAGCAGCTGAATTTCAGAAACATGTCTTTTGATGTTGTGGGGATTGTTCAGACCTCTTCCTATATGAACTTCCTTAAAGTTTCAGTTTTCAAGAGCATTTTTATGGTTTAGAAAGCTGCACTCACTGACACCATGGATTTATTTGTATCTTCTCTAAAGGAAACACACCAATATTTTTATGGTTATAATGATTTGTATGACCTTTGACTGACCTATAGCAATGCCCAAGAACTGCCCTGAGAAGTGTATTAACACAGTCTGTTCCGACATTTCTTTTATACAGACAGGGTTTGTAAGTAACCAGTAAAAGTTGGGCCATCTGAATTGAAATGTCTTATTTACTTCCATTGCTTTACAATACATTGCTGGAAATGTACCTGTACCTTTTCCTTGAATTTTTTACTTTTCAATTTGACTGACAGTGTATAGTTATAAAAGAACTGTTGCATTATACGTTTGTGATGCTTTAATCACACATTGTTTATTTTGGAGGGGTTTCTTCCTTCAGTCTTGTCTTCAGGAGGTGAAATGCTGCTTAATTTGGTGTAAGTTCTGATAATTGACATCTGACTTCTGAGACCTCTTGCCTTTTTACCCCTGATAAAGTCCTTTGTTGTGTTGGCAGTGTGTTTTGGGGCAGTTCCTCAACATTAGATTAGAAGAATTTCTATGTAGACTTCTAAATGAATTCTGTTACTACCATCATCACATCCACATTATCCTTTTTTATAACAAATTCTTTTAAGCAAATATAATTTAAGCAAATAAAACAAAGGCAAAACATGCAAAATTATATGTGTGCGCACACACACACACTTCTTTGCTCAGTGAATTATCAACACCTATGAGATATGCCTCAGGACAGAGAAACAAAAGGAGTAAAAAATATAATTAGACAAGTATGTGTGTGTTTATCACATGTTTCCTTGGGTGACGTTGTTTTGTGTGTGTGTATGTGCATGTGTGTCGCACGCCTTGACTGATTTCTCTCTCTGCTTCCTATTTCCTGATGATTAGGGAGTTGCTGTGAAGATGGGACTGTCATTCACAGCCTCTTGGCAGTGGAGGTCTCTTTCAGGTTCTCTTTCATGTGCCATCACTGAACTGCTGAGAGGCTGATTAAGCTTTGGGCCATTTGGCAGTGATCCAGCAAAACATCTTCTTAAGAACTAGGTTTACAGCAGGGGTGGGGAACTGAGGGCCAGAGCCCAGCAGGGTTTGGCATTTTCCCTGCACTGATCTAGCTATTGAGCCTGGCAATTAGCTGCTCAATTGAGTAAAGAGGGTCTGAGCAAAAAAAATTACCAAACAGTCTGGCCCTCCAGGACTAGAGTTCCCCTTCCCTGTTTTAGATGTTTTGGCCAACTGACCACAATATAAGACAAAATGCGAGTGAGGTGAGAGTTTTCCCATAAGCATGTAGTCACACTCTCTAACTGTAATACACAATAGTCCAACTTAGTCTAAATAACTATTAATTCATAGTATTATCAAATTGATATGAACAAATAAACTCATTTAAATGATTAAAAAATAGTAATAAAAATATATTATACCACCTTTAAAAACACCTCTTATAGCACTTTTTTTCAACAAAAATAATATTAATTTGGGTTCAGAATAATGTATGTGACAATGTATGAATGTATCTCGTCATTAGCCCACAATTACCCCACCGCACTGAACTTGGTACCCAACTCTATAAGCCATTAAGCCATACTTACACACACTAACTGTAGCCACTAACATCTGCAGCCACTGCCCATTATATATGTTCCATTCACAAGGATAGGGATGGATATTGTGGGGTATTTGGAAGGAACACAAACAAGTCAAAAATATACCTTGGTAATATGTGAATAAGCTATGTGTTACTCCAAAGCATTTTCGTTTTTTGACTAAATATTTCACAGATTTTTAGGTGTTAGCTGTTCTCTAGAGTAGGAATTCCCCAGAGAAATATTCACTGATCAGGTTACAGCCTTAATGTGAAAGATACTTAAGCATATAATGTACTGTGTATAA
This sequence comes from Salminus brasiliensis, assembly GCF_030463535.1. Classification (NCBI taxonomy): domain Eukaryota; kingdom Metazoa; phylum Chordata; class Actinopteri; order Characiformes; family Bryconidae; genus Salminus; species Salminus brasiliensis. The sequence goes on from NC_132878.1 coordinate 33,499,660, forward strand.
AAGGGGTTCAGGCCAATTCCTGCCACCCAAAGGGAGGTCTGGTTGAGCAATGTAACCAGACCTTAAAGGGTATAAGGAGAAAGTTCATGGTAGCCAAAGGCAAGGACTGGGATTGATGGCTGTTCTTTTCACATCAGGAGGTGCCCCAGGCTTCCAGAAGTTTTTCCTCTTTTGAACTTTTATGTGGATGACAGGTGACGGGACTACTTGATGTGCTGAGAGAGGCCTTGAAGAGGCCAAAGACTCCTGAATCCATTAGCCTCTGTTCTTTTGTGTGCAGGATGAGGGAGAATGGAGGAAATGGCAGAATTGGTTTTGAAAAAAATGAAGCAAACCAAGAAATGCCAGAAGAAAGTATTTTTACCCCTGGAAATATGCTCATGACGTATCATGAGAAAGATTGATCCCACTACTTACAGACATGCCTGGCAGAAAAAAGCCATTCCATATACACCTGCTGAAAGAATGAAAGAAAAAAGAAGCTTCAGTCAAGCAAGCTGTGGAGGTGGGAGAAGACCCCAGAGCAGCCAATTCTGGCCCTGGAGCTGATTCTCCTGTCCAACCACCAGCAGCAAGAGCTAAACGAACTCATCCTTGCAGACGTGTTCCAAGCAAAGTCTGGAATCACCACCTTGCTTGAGCATTCCATCTCTTTGAAGGACTCCATGCCAGTGTGCCAGAGGATGTAACACTAATGCACCCTTTATCTATGTAAGGGCAACTTGCAAGCGGCCTAACTAAGTAGGCCAGGCTGTGCACTGCATTAAGGACATTCCTGGGACACTTCTAGTTAACTGTTAGGTCATTTGACCTGCAGGGTGCCCACCAACTCCAAAGCCTAATGGACTGTGCATGCTGAACAATACCAACACTTTTGCTACATCTTATCTAGATGACATTGTGGTGTACAGCAACACCTTTAAACAACAACTACATCATCTAAGTGAATTACTGCAATGAATTCTGGCAGGTCATCCACATACATATCTGGGATGTGTGCTTGGACTAAAGGGAGGGACAAAGTGCAGGTGGTGCAAGAAAGGCTACAGACACTGACCAAGCACAGAACATCCAGTCATTTTTGAGACTAGACATCCGTATGCGCTTCACCACAAGGCCTACTTTGGCAATTTGTCAAGATAGCCTCCAAATTAACACAGGCTACAGAGGTGGCTGTGTCTTGGGATGGTCAGATGGCTACAGATGTCCATTCTCTACAAAAATAGAAACTCTGTGATTTAGTAGTAAATTATTTCAGTAGAAAATTATTATATTTGTGAATTAACAGTTGAAATGTTGGTTGTTAAATGTGAACTGACCCAATGGGACTGCATTGGTGGAAGTGGTTGCAGGTGGGTGCACAACAACTAATAGGAATGGGATAACGTATGTGCAGAACCGTACTTCAAAAATTAAAGCCTTTCCTTTCTCTGTATATTAATGCTTGTACACTTATTAGGTTTATTATTGGCTATAATTTGCTATGCTATAACTATAATGGTGAAAGACTCTGAAAAGAAACTGACACATTTTGACATTCCAAACACACATCCCAAACACACAACACTAACAGTCTGCACCCACTTAAAGACCCAATACGATACTATATGTTAGTAAACCCAGAACCAAGCCTAAGGCAGCAGAGCTCAGCAATTCAGCAATTCAACAGAACTGCCCACATTTATACAACACCAGTTAAGCAAGTACAGTATTGCTGTTGCAAATAAGCAGGGCCTGGAGCAGTGGTGCGTACCCCCTGCTCATCGATCCACTGGTTAATATGACGTGGTTGTGCTATATCAGTACAGTCAATAGGGGCTTGAGGGAGACGCTGGTCTAATTAGGGCATTGACTTTTAATTAAAGGGTCTGAGTAATTTAAATGGCTTTATTTAAAAGAGAAGCAGTTTTTTTACATAAGAAGCCAACGAGCACCTGAAGTCATAGGATATCTTATTACATTATACTATATTACGGACTTCTAAATTACCAGTGGGAATAACACTGCATTATGAGCAGCGGCATACCATGAGCTCAAACTGTGGATATACCTGCAGTCAAAAAAAGGTCCTGTAATACATTCAAACTCTATTAATTCGGGGCTGTCTAAATGCAACTACATTGGTGAGGCATCATGTTATTAACCCTTTAGACCCCAATTTAATTCTAAATCACTTCTGTTGATCCTTGACAGTTTACTGAGTTACTGATCACTCTTTTAAACAGTGACAATTAACTAACTCTTTTTTTAAGGAACAAACATTAGGTTTTGTTTATTGTTAAAAAAGCCTGAATCAGATTCATTTCTAAAATATTTACTTATTGTGATTATTAACATGTGAAAGTTACTAATAATTGCTTTAACAGTTCAACAATTCACACATTGTTAAGATCTTGTCACGCAATTATACACTGTACAGTGACAAATACGTGCACCTTTACCTTTACCTTTACCTTTTTTAGTGCTTTTAGGCTGCAGTAATGAGTATAATCTCACTTGAATATAAAAATACGGAATGCTTCTTTTACTAGCCACTTTTTAAAACTAACATTAACTCTAATGCTATGTAAAGCCCCTTAAGGCATTAAACCTCACACTACCCAGAAGACACATGAATCAACATGCTGCCAATTATACAGCATTAACATATAAATTTAAGTGATAATTCTTACTAATAATTTACATAACAGGGTGGTACCACTATTAACAATTATGTACACAAGAGCAAAAACCTAAAAAAGTACTTAGTAGTAAGTAATAATTCAACTGAGTTTATTCAACTGAAATAAATACTTGAATGAACCATTATGTGATTCAATGTAGTTAAGTTGAAATAACCCAGTTCAATTGCTTATATTTAATTTTAATTTACGTTTTCTCTTTTTAAAGTGTACATAATTGGACATCTGTGATGTGACAATTACTAATAGTTGCATTGTTAGTAGTAAAAACCAACATGTTATGTAAATTATTGAGCATGAATCATTGCCTTACTCTACCTGCTGCCCATATCAGATTCAAAACCCTGACACTGGCCTACAAAGCCAAGAATGGACCAGTCCCTCCGTACTTGATGACAATGGTCAAAAGCCAACCTGCACCAAGAGCACTTCCAGCTTCACGTTTCTCCATATAGTATACATGTGTAGAGTAAGAACTGCATCTGTAAATCGGTGCAAACTGGTATCAATCACTGGAATAGCTTACCAATAGACTTTCGTCTACTGAAGTTATTTTAGTGGTGACAAATGATTTCTGTAAACCAGCAAAAATAACGTGAAGACATGTCACTAAAGACAGATGTTAAGAGACTTGTGCTTTGAACTGACTTCCAGATCATGGCTGTTGTCTAAGTGAGCAGAAGTCCAGTCAGGATCCTCAGACTTTGTATGTGATGAGCAGCATGTCTAAACTCTGGGAGTCTCAGCCTCAGTGGGACAGCCATCATAAAAAAGGTGTACAAATATTGCTTACAAATTGACAGCTGGAATTTTCAGAGTAAAAATAAATCTCTAACTATCTAAATTGTAATTATCATAGAAGACTGCTGCAAATATTGTCAGAATTAACCTCAGTAAAGCCCGGCCATTACAGTGAAATGCAGAGCGTCCAGTAGAGGCCTCTGTGGGGTTTATAGTTTTAAAACAGATAGTAGCTTAAACAGGATACATGGTGGACACTTGCAGGCTTGAGAATGGTCCATTCATCTGAACATGTTCATCATGTTTACACAACAACAGCCACTTTCATATTTTATGATCACTATCGCTGCATGGCCAAAGGTTTATGGACTGCTCATCCAGTGTTTTCTTTGAAATCAAAGGTGTTCATATGGTGTTTGCCCACCTTTGCTGCAGTAGCAGCCTCTGTTCTCTCCAACAGATTTTGTATTATTTGAGGATATGATTGCATACAGCCACAAGAGCATTAGTGAAGTCAGATGCTAACAAGTTGCATTAGTGTGGAGATGCTGTGTGTAGTAATCATGAATCTGCAGATTCTATTTCTGACACAGTCTCTCTCTCTCTCTCTAACCTTCTTTGCTTCTCTCCTTCTCTCTCTGTTCAGTTTGGCTCTTGACCATGGGTCAGGTTTAACTAGCCCCGGTGAGAGGCCACTCCATTGATGTTTAATTTCTCAGTGGTCACAGTCTTAAGGGTGTACAACCACAGATACAAGTAAACACACACATACACCCACACCCACCCACATACACAATAAAATCACATTCAAATTCTAAGACCCAGAGAGAGAGAGAGAGAGAGAGCACGGGGGGGGGGGGGGGGGGGTGAAAGAAAGGACAGAGATAAAGACTGAGAGAGATTGAGAATTGAGAAAGAGAGAGAGAGAGAGAGAAAGGAGGGGAAAGAGAGAGAGACAGAATGAGAGAGAATAAGAGAAAGAGTGAGAGAGACTGAGAAAGGGAGAAAGAGAGAGAGAGAGAGATAGAGATAGAGAGAGGACGAGAGCGAGAGAAAGAGAGAGAAAGAGAGAGAGAAAGAGAGAGAGCGAGAGAGAATGAGGAAGAATGAAAGAGAGTGAGAATGATAGAGAGAATAACAATCTGAACAAATGAAAGAGGGAGAGGAAGAAAGAAAGAGAGAGTATGTGAGAGAGAGAATGAGAGAAAAAGGCAACAAAAGAGAGACCTTTACTAATATACATTAATAATAAACAGTGCATCATACAACCCTTCACCCACAATTCCCTCACACATGCCAGAACCACCTGATTGGTCACATTCAAATGCCTGATGACCAGTGCTTATGTCCCTGCAAATATAATAAGCGCATTTTTTGAAGTGCAGCACAGTTACAGTTCCTTTCAGGAATGAGCGATCGTGTTTATTGTTGAGCAAACTCCTGAATGTGAAACATATATATCATTATGCAGCAGCGATAATAATGAGCTTATTATAATCAAAGTCATTATGGAACCGCTGGTAATTAGATTCCAACTACAGTCATTTAAATTAAATGTCACCCCCAAAATGAATCTCTGCAACTAATAAAGCAAGAAATAAAATACTCCAGGATGTGGAGGACACGACCACTCAGTGTGACCTTTGGTTGTGTACAAAGGAAATGAATATATAACCCAGGCCAGCAGTCTAAGACTGCATTCAATTCAAGCAGAAAGCTTTTAAATAAAAACCCTTTTTAACCCCTAAATTGTTATTGTGAGTAAAAAACTCTATTTGTAGGTAAATCTTTAAATGGAAGCAGATTTTTGACAAGGTCTTTGTTGTCAGATATTTTCTGGGTCAGATCTATTTCAATAAAGCCCTTGTTCAGATTACTTCCATGTGGATCTAATCTGCTCATCAAACTTGTGAAGCCCATGCAGACAAGTGCATGCTGACATTACAGCAAAAAGGAAACACACCACCAAATACAAAAAAAAACTTGAATGATCATATTTTTTAATGTTCAATTTCAATCTGTTATCAAATTTTGAAATCATGACCAAATGTCATGTTCATATGTTGAACTTTCATGTTCAATTTTATGATCAAGTCATGTCATAATAAAGTTTTCAAATTTCTTGCTCAAATTCTATTATGTTTAAATTCTTAAATCATCATTAAATTGTTGTCAGGCCTGCGTTATCTGGCTCTCCCCCGGGGTGATCCAGAAGTTGGCCATGCATGCGGCTTCCCACGTCAAGCTTAACTATGAACACCTGGGACTGGGGCTTCATAAGCCGTAGCTTTTTTTTACTCTCTTGTTGCCGTGAATTAGCTCTGTTGCAACCTCTGCACCACAGCGTTCTACGATCTGCTCAAAGGGGATGTATATTGATCTTGTCATTGCTTGTTTGGTCTTATGTCTGTTGTCCAGAGACTGAGGCTGTCAACTGCATGGAGTGAGTGTTTACATACAGTACACACATACATAACATATGGTATTCTAGATAGCTTACCATATTCAGTTCTTCTATATTATTTGTAGATATGATCAAATGACCAGTTTTGTCAAAGATTTTCTACTTGAGTAAATAAATATGTTGTATTGAGCATCAGCAATATCTCCTAGTATATTTTATTCACTGCAGAAGTTCTGAATGTAATACGTGATTTGTTGATAACGGCCGATACACAGGGCAACATGTAAATAAGGGCTCTTCTTTGTTGCCAACTGTTCAAGTGTAAAGCCACATTGATAATGAATGAAAGTAAAGATGAAGGGAAACAGTGGCACTTCGTAATTGAACTATACGTTACGCAACAAGCAGAGTACGTAATTACCCTGAAGTTAGTCTAGCAGAAAAACCGCTCATCAATATATAATTACAAACAGCATTAAAGGCCTCGGCAATGAAAACTGCAAGGGCTGATACAATAATCAGCTCTGTGCCATAGCAAACCACAAACACACACACACACACACACACACGAAAAGCCTTTTTCAAATGGAAAGAAATTCAATTTGAGATCCTGCGTCCAGTCTACGATGTGATTCCCTGCACTCTAACAAACTAAATATAGAGCTTATGAAAGAGGTGGAAAAGCCCACCAGGAGATGAACGCTCTTTATAGACAGTAGACGTTAAAGCAGCTGCCAGCACAGTAAATCCTGTAGAGCTCTGATACTGCTGTGAACAACAGCAGGAGAGAAAACGTATGAGAAAAAGGACAGAAGTAGTGATACAAAGAGAGAGAGCAAACATTGAGAGAGAGAGACAGAGTGAGTGAGTGGAAAAGAAAAATGGGGAAGGAGAGAAAATGAAGTGAGAAAGGAGTGAGTGAGAGAGAGAGAGAGGGAGAGAGAGAGAGAGAGAAAGAGAGTTAAGACAGGAGAAAGAAAAAGCAAAAGGAGACTGAAAAATGAAGAGGCGGTGCAGAAAGAGAAGAAATCTCAAAAGAGAGAAAGCAAGTAAATGAAAGAGAGAAAGAAAATAGTATTACGAGTACAGAGAAAGAGGCAAAAAGAGAAAGAAAGAAAGAGAGAGAAAGAGAGAGAGAGAGAAAGAGAGAGAGAGAGAGAGAGAGAGAGAGAGAGAGAGAAAGAGAGAAATGTGGAATCACAGAACTTCACACCACCGCCCACACACAGCTGTGGAGATATCTTACTTACACACACACACACATGCTGGGACTGTAATATAGAACTGTAGGTAAAGGTCAATTTATTAAAATCTCATGGACATACAGTAAAAGGCAGAAGAGCAGTTAAGCCCTGTTAGTAGACACCAAACACAGCAGCAAATCAATAAACCTAATGTCCACTACAGCTCTCTCTATCTCTCTCTCACTCTCTCTCTCTCTCTCTCTCAGAATAAAACAAATAGTGCTTACAATTCTACACCTATTGCTTTCCATCCTGCAACTGAAATGAAATGAAACAGTTACATCATCAATGACATTATTAGAAATCAATGATTTATGATTATGCAATGAATTACATTCACATTCGGTTTGAATTCTGTATAGAATGGGTAGAGTCTGTACTTCTGACTTATTTCTGTATGTTTAAATATCAGGAATCAACCCCAATATGGCCACAACAACAGTGCGTACAGTAATAACTCTATCAAATGAATGTACCTTTAAACTGGTCAAACAGTATAAAGAAACCATGAGCTGGGTACAAGGGTGCTGTTTGACCCTTCCTCTAATTAAATTTAATTTAAGATACGCTGAAAGCTTTGCGATGCAATTTGAACACTTGCTTAGATTCGGGACAGTGTACGACAACACATTTGGTACATTTGGCTATATGTACATTCGCATCTGGCAATTTGAGACATATAGCACTCTCTCAATAGACTACTTAGACGTCACAAGTATTTTTACATCGATCAGCCATAACATTACCACCATCTGCCTAATACTAAGTAGGTCCCAATTGAACTGTCACAATAGATCTGACCATTTGAGACAAGGACCCCACATGACCTCTGAAGGCATCCTGTGGTATCTGACACCACCAGGAGGTCATATAAGTTGCAAGGTGGGGCCTCCATGGATCTCATCAATGGGCCTTAGGTTCCCATGACCTATGTCCAGTTTTAGATGTCCAGTTCACCAGCTGTCCTTTCTTGGACCAATTTTGGTAAGTGGATCAGATTTTTATGCTTGTTCATTTCTCCTTTTAACAAACACATCGCCTTCAAGAACTGACCCACCCCTTGACAGAGCCAACCACTGTAGGTGAAGATAATCAATGTTTTTTCACTTCATCTGTCAGTAGTACTAATGATATGGCTGATCATTGTGTTGTATGAATTATTTCTCACTGAAATAAGCAATATGAAATTTTGAACATTCTGAAAGTGTAGATGCTAAACATCTAGCCCATACAACAGTTGTGTTTGGAAGCTGAAAAGGATACATTTATTATATTATCATTTGTACAAAGAAATTCTTAGCATTTTGCCAAATTTGTCAGTTATTTAAAAAATGGACAAATATGCCAACCTAAACCTGTCAATGCAGATTTGAAATTGAATGGATATGCAATTCATTACCAAGCAAAGCAATTATATAATTAGAGTTCAAAAATCATGCAATAATGTAACTGTAATTGAATGCATAACTATATGGCTTGCAGATGAATTATGTAATTATGTAGTAACACACCCAGACACACACATTCTTTCCGCATTCTACCTTTCTCTCTCCCTCGATGACAGTGAGAGGGACGCTGGTGGACGGCCATTTGCTTCTGGGGGGTGAGGGTTTGTCACAGTTCCACAGCACGATAATCTGAAACACATTCAATCCCACTTCAAACATTAGTTGTGTGGCATGGGGTGCTGTCACACTAATGTCACACTAATATTCATATTCACCCCCTGAGATGGAACGGCTTTCCTGCCTAATATTGAGTGGATCCACCTTGTGCCACCACAACAGATCTGTCCATTAGAGACAGGGACTCCACAAGAGCTCCACGTTGTAGCAGATCCTTTTGAGATGCGGCATCCATGGATCGCATCAATGAGCCATTAGGCCCATGACCCTGTTGGTAGGTACTGACCACTGCATACCAGGATGTTCTGATCTAGTTGTCTAGGCATCACAAATTGGCCCTTGTCGGAGTGACTCAGATGCTTATGCTTGTCCATTATCCCTGCTTTTAACAAATCACCTTCAAGAACTGACTGTTCCGTTGCTGTCAAATATGCCCCACCTCTTGTGAGATGTCACTGTGGATGAAGATAATCAATGTTTGTCATTTTATTACTGTTAAAATCACTTGACAAACCTTTATTTTATAGCTGATCACAGTCTGATTATATACAATTGTTCCAAACATGTAACAGTAATGTAAAACATTTCAATCATGCAAGTATAGTCCAGCAGCTCCTGGTATAAAGTGGGAAAATTCGATCTATTGGGATTTACAGAATAACAGTCTGGAGATCTGTTTGTGTGGTAAGTGAAAGAAGAAAAGGAGGAGATTGGGTGGAGGTGGCTGTGAAGTTTTTTTGACGTGTAGTTGAATATTAAGGGTAAGAGGACCGAGAGGATGAGTTTGGGGCATGATCCTTCACTCAAGAAAACATTATGTCTGATATCCTTTTGCTGCCAAAACAGCTTTGACTCTTTGAGGTGCAGACTCTGTAAAAGCTCTGAAGGGGTCCAGTGATATCTAGCAAGTTCAAGAAGATCCTTTAAGGTTGCACTGAGATCTGAGGAACTAGGAGGCCAGAGCAACATCCTGAATCTTTTTTAAGCTTCTAAAACCATTCCCAAACACTGGAGGTAATAGTCATCAGGCCATATTGACACAGTTTGCTGATTTCCCTGCTCTAACAGATCTACTAAACCTGGCAATCAACAGGTAAGTTGAATCATGTGTGCTTGAACAGGAAAAGCACGAAACTGTGTAGGAACCTAGTACTTGGTAGGTACTTGGTACATTCCAAACATGCCCTGCTGTTATGAGATAATTCATACTATTTGCTTCATCCGTAAGTGATCATAATGTTTTGGCACATACTAGCATTTTATGCCATGTGAGAGAGGTCTTTGGTTGTTTCTTGGGCCTTTGGACCTGCTGTTCTAAACAGCTTAACTGTTCCAAACACCTGATCCAGTTCATGAGATGATTAATACTTGTCTTGTCTTAATGGTCAAAGTGCTTCCAAGTCCTAGGCCTGGAGTCCTCCACATTGTAGTTTTTTCCTGCTCTCACTTGACCTTTGGACAGGTTTGTTAAAGAGCTTCGAAGTTAAATCAGGAGTGTTGGGAGCAGGAAACACTTTGTCCAAAAATGTTCTGGACGAAGACAAACACGTACCTGTGCACAGAACTTGGACTTGGCCACGGCAATGATGAGTTTGAGGATGGGCTGCAGTGGAGACTGGAGAGGAGTTACAGCCTGAATAACCGCCGTGAACTCCTGCTGAGGACCCTTACCTACTCACACACACACACATACACACACACACACATATATGTATTAAATTGGCATGAATTCTCATGCAATTACACAATCTTACCCTCTGATTCTGACACCCACTTACACTATATGGACCTTACACCTTACAACCCAACAGAATCCATGAAACCAAATACACATTCTCTCCCTCACACACCACACCATGTGAAGACCAGTCCATTCGAGACATGGATTTTACAAGAGCTCCAGATCCTTTCCACCCTGTAAGTTGTGAGATGGAACCTCCACGGATCGCATCAATGAGCCATTAGACCCATGACCAATGTTATTCTTTCTTGGATCACTTTTGGTAGGCGCTGGTAGGCTACATACCAGGATATTCTGACCCAGTTGTCTATCCATCACAAATTAGCCCTTTGTCAGAGTGGTTTAGATTCTTATTCTTGTCCATTTTCCCTGCTTTTAACAAATCACCTTTATGAACTTACTGCTCCCTTGCTGCCTAATATATTTACTCCTTGCGAGATGCCACTGTGGATGAAGATAATCAATGCTTGTAACTTCAGTCATTCCTGTTAATATTACTTTATTTCACAAGTCTTAATGTTATGGCTGATTGTTGTATGATTATATACAATCGTTCCAATCATGTGGCAGCAGTGCAATACTTTTAAATCATGCAGGTATGGTCCAGCAGCTCCAGGTCATGTTTGCATCAGCCATCAGAAAGGGGAAATTGTGATCTCAGTTATTTTAAGTGTGGCATGGCTGTTGGTGTCAGACAGGCTGGTTTGAGTATTTATAGAACTGCTGATCAGTCTGGAGACAGTGTGGAGAGTTTATTCAGAATGGTGCAATAAACGAGCATTCAATGAGCGGCCGTTTTGTGGGATGAAATGCTTGTGGAGGTCAACAGACAATGGCCAGACTGGTTTGAGGTGACAGAAAGGCTACAGTAACCCAGATATCCAGTCTATACAATAGCGATGAACAGAAAAACATCTCTGATTGAACGACACATCCAACCTTGAGCTTTGAGTAAACCATCTGGACTAGTGTAATGGTGTGGGAAATGTTTTTTTCACATACTTTGGCTCCGTTTACACCATTCAATCATCACTTGAATGTCACAGTTTATTTGAGTATCGTTGCTGACCATGTTCATCCCTTCATGACTACAGTTTACCACCCTGTAACGGCTAAACTGGGTTCATAAACATGCCAATGTTCAGTGTTCTTTAAGGGTCTTCCCAGTCACTGGATCTAAATCCAGTAGAGCATCGTTGAGATGAACAGGAGATCCGCAGCATGAAAGTCAGTATAAAAAGGGGTATGTGATGCGGCATTGTCAACAATGACCAGAATCTCAAAGAAATTTTTCCAACATCTTGTAGAATCCATGCTATTAATAGGTGAGGCTGTTTGGATAGCAAAGGAACCACCTAGCATTAGTGTGTGACACATACATACACACACTCAAGAGAGCTTTAACTCGGAGATAATATGGCACACACTAACACTGACACACACTTATATTGAATGAACATCCACATGCACACAGAAACACTTGCTCCCACGCTGCACACATGCACAAAGAGTTACACTCAGTCCAGTTCAGAATATGGATAAGAAGCGCTGTAGAGAATGGAGGTCATTAGTGAGGGCAGGACAGCAGCTTGTGGGGCTGAAGACACTAAAAGATTCAGCAGATCAGCTGATAATTCAAAATCTGGTTCTCCATCTCAGCCCTGCAGGATCTCCTCCAACACCTAACATGCCTGATTCTGCTCAGGCTGAAGCTGAAGGGTTGAATTATGTTGACTGGAGCAAAAAAAGAAAATGACAGACTTCTTTAACACTAAAGATCTCTGCTCTTAAACTACACAACTTAAAATGGTGTTTGCCCTCCTATGTGGTTCTACTGTAACTAGTATTCCAGAAAGTGTAGTGTGCCTTCATCAAATAGTAGACAAGAAGAACCGGAATGCTATGCCAAAGCTCAAAGGTCAATCTTTGGCTATAAGCCTCGTCAGCCTTCAGAACTGACCATGACTGTGTTTATGGCCACAAAAGAGAGCATTTGTTGCAACTGCAACATTTGATTTTGTGAGTCTGCTTTGTTATTTACTAAGATTTAAATATAACAGAGGTCACTAAAGGTTAAGCTGATAGTAATACATTCTATTAAAACTGATCACTGAAATGTAACCTGAAAACACACTCTTAAAAGATGCCAAATGAAAGTTCTTTTCCACAGAAGAAACACTTTCTGAAAAAACTTTTGGTATGTAACTGAAATGTGCAAATGTGAAGAGACTTTTTTAGTTTAAAATAACCTTCATTTATTCACATTACTCAGCACCATGGGTCTGAAAGGATGTGGAGATGATCAAGATCTTACTGAGAAAAGAAAAACGCATTACCACCTCCAGATCTCAACATCATTGAATATGCTTGGGATAACTTAAATGCTGAGAGGTAACTTAGAAGTTGTGGACAAATCTCCCTGAAAACACTGAAAGCAAGTCTTCTGAAAAGAATGTGCACTGTAATAAAGGTAAAAGCTGAACACACTCATTGCTGAAATATTCTGTGAATTTAGGTGGATACACCTAAATAAAATGGGAATAGTTGGTGATATTAACTTCCTGTTTGTGGCACATTAGTATATGGGAGGGGGAAAACTTTTCAAGATGGATGGTGACCATGGTGGCCATTTTGAAGTTGGCCATTTTGGATCCAACTTTAGTTTTTCGATGGGAAGGGGGTCATGTGACACATCAAACTTATTGGGAATTTCACAAGAAAAACAATGGTGTGCTTGGTTTTAACATACCTTTATTCTTCTATGAGTTATTTACAAGCTTCTCTTTGTTTACAGCCATTGACATGTCGCAGAGGTTAACACATAAGGAGCGGATAGAAATTGTGTTGATGTCTGGTGAACGCAGTACCCGGGTCATTGCAGCAGATTTCAATGCAAGACACCCTACGAGACCACCCATCTGCCATGCTACAGTTAGCAAACTGCTTGCCAAGTTTCGTGAAACTGGTTCAGTGTTGGATTTGCCAAAATGTGGATGCATGAAAACTGTGAAGAAACATCAGTGGTTGTCCTAACTTCATTCAGCAAGAGCCCACAGCGTAGCACACGCCACATGTCACTGGAGAGTGGCATCAGTCGAACATCCCTTCGGCAGATATTAGCTACTCACAAATGGCACCCTTACAAACTTCAGCTGCTGCAGCATCTCAACAAGGATGACCCAGATTGGCGCACTAAATTTGCAGAATGGGCAAAACAAAAATTGGAACAGAACCCTCAGTTTACACAGAACATTTTGTTCAGTGATGAGGCAAACTTTTATGTGAATGGTGAAGTTAACAAACAAAACCACCGCTATTGGTCTGACACTAACCCACATTGGATAGATCTCTCCAAGACTGTTGGAACACAAAAATTGATGGTATGGTGTGGTATATGGGGTACAAAGATAGTGGGGCCATTCTTTATCAATGGAAACCTCAAGGCCACTGGATATTTGAAATTGCTACATGATGATGTGTTTCCCTCTTTATGAACTGGCACATTCCCTGAGTTTTTCCAGCAGGATGGTGCACCACCACATTATGGGTGTCAGGTCCGAGCATTCCTAGACAAACAGTTTTCTGGAAAGTGGATTGGTCATCGTGGGCCAGTTGAATGGCCCCCAAGGTCTCCTAATCTGACCCCCTTAGACTTTTATCTTTGGGGTCATCTGAAGGCAATTGTCTATGCTGTGAAGATACGAGATGTGCAGCACTTGAAACTACGGATACTGGAAGCCTGTGCTAGAATTTCTTCTGCGGTGTTGCTATCAGTGTGTGAAGAGTGGGAGAAGAGGGTTGCATTGACAATCCAACATAATGGGCAGCACTTTGAACACATTTTATAAGTGGTCAGAAACTTGTAAATAACTCATGAAAAAATAAAGTTATGTTAAAACCATTGTTTTTGTGAAATTCTCAATAAGTTTGATGCATCACATGACCCTCTTCCCATTGAAAAAAAACTAAAGTTGGATCCAAAATGGCTGACTTCAAAATGGCCGCCATGGTCACCACCCATCTTGAAAAGTTTTCCCCCTCCCATATACTAATGTCCCACAAACAGGAAGTTAATATCACCAACTATTCCCATTTTATTAAGGTATATCCATATAAATGGCCCACCCTGTATATTCACTGCTATCAGACACTTGTGTCTCCATTTTAATCTCCGAAAAAACCCAAACACTAGCTAGGTCCTTATCATCACATGGCGCTATCTGGCATGGTGAGATCTAGCATGTGCTTCCTCTGAGTCACATGAACCTCTTTTACATCTTTTATATTCAAATCGGAAAATCTGCACACGTTGGAGAAGACTTATTCTACAATATAACAGAGTTCATTTTTGGCCCCAAGATTTTACACTAAACAGTGAAAGCTATTTTTGTACTGCTTGAGATGTCTCTACAACTTAATTGGAATCCTAAAGTAAATTCAATTGATTGTATATGAATGTGGATTGCTAGGATATGCCAGAATGGGCAAAATGTCCAGAAACAAGTGTGTCAAGCTTGTAGCTTAGGTTAGTGTGTGTAGATATATAGCCTCTGAATAACAGATTTTTTAATAAACCTATTGGCAACTTTGTGTAGAATTTTGTGCCAAAATTTGAATTCACTCTACTGTAGAATAAGTCTGTAATGTAATAAAACATGGAGAAGGTGAAAGGGGTGTGCAGACTTTCCGGCTTGACTGTAGAACTGCTTCTAAAGTAACATCATTATTAGAGTGCTAAACATGCTTGGAGGTGATCACTAATTTCCAGTTCTTTTACTTCAGCTAACAAATATCCACACTTACTAGCTTCTAAGTGATGATCACTGAGCATAATAACAGACGTACATGGTGGTACTGTGACTTTTTTTATGTACACCTTGGAGAGTCTTTGTTCCTCCCAAGTAACCATGAGGCCAATTACACTCTCTTGGACTCCTGGCCATGGATGGCTGTGGCATCAATGGGGATCTAACCTCATTTTTGTCCTTGTTTCTATGCTTTGTTTTCCTAAACTTGTGCTTTATGGACTGGATGGATGTTTTGACTGGAGAGAAATGAAGGCTGAGCTCTTTTTTTTTGCACAGAACTGCATGCTAGCACATATCCATCCTTCTGATATCACATTACTGTTTGTTTACGCTTTTGGCATGCATGTCCTTTTTGACTTCAAAATCTCGAATTTCTGATCCGTGCTTTTGTGTGGGATGTGAAGTTCTTTGGGTGAGTTGCAAAAGAAATGGGGCAGATTTATGAGGTCCGGGCCGGCTGCGGGGCCGCGGGCTCCGAGGGGCAGGCCGTACATCAGCGCATAGAGCTGTTACAGCAGCTTAGAGCTGCTGACAGGAAGTCTAAACTGCAGTGTCATCAGAATTATGGAAAGTGAGACTAACAGTGTCGCTGCCACTGGAGAAACAGGCCATCTATCACTCTGGGTGCGCAGATTTACTGCTCCCGGATAAAGTACGAGGACGACTTGTGCTGTACTCAACACACACCCATGTGCACAGGTATGGGAACACACCCCAACACACACAAACACAAGCCCCACATACGTACAACAATGAGCATATGTTTTATTAGGTGATTTTTAAATGCTGGTAAAGATATGTCTGCACATATATCCACACATAAACACACATAGGCACACATACACACACTACTGCCCTGGGACAGGTTGGCATCTATCTGAGTTACAGTTCCATTTTTGCTGCGACAGACTTTTACCGCTTTGAGCAGACGATGCTCAGGAGAGACGGAGACGCAGCATTTTTCACCCTCTTTCTCTCACCCACACACTTTCACACTCATACACACACACACACACACACAGCTGTTATCTCCCACACTGCAGTTACCTGACACAAGCTCAGCTGAAATCAATGATACAATCACAGACAGACAGACAGACACCAACTGGCATGTCAACATCCAGAGTGATAAACACACACCTACACACACTCACCTAGGACTCCATAGTAAAAGGGGAAGTGTGTGGGATCAGATGAGAACTGTGGGAGTGTGTACAGTCCACCTGGCAGAGAGTTCCACATCAACCTGCTCCTGGAGATGTGTGTGTGTATCCTGTCCTGGATTATCTGTGAAACATACACACACACACACACACATGCAAACAAGGAAACAGAACAGGGTGTGTTAGATCATATCCAGATAACAACCTAAGATTTACCTATCTTACATTTTCGTCACATAAATACATGCCGGATAGATGACAGAAATCCAATTTGCATCAGTGATGCTTTTCACTTGTTACTAGCAAATGCGAGGAAATGTATTCTGGACTCTCTTGAGATGATGATGATGATGATGATGATGATGACGTGTCCATCAAAAATTTTTGCTTTCATCTTGATTTAATGAAAATAATTTGTTAACGGACAGCAGACATTAACACATGACAGCGGTCTGGGGCAGGACTTCAGCCAGTGACTGGAGAAGAAACTAATAGCAGCTGTCAGATCACATCTTTAGAGTCCAGCTATAAAGAGCTAGCATGATTGTGAGTTTACTCTCCATAAAAAAAGTATGGGCTAATGCCAACATCTGACGATGCTGATTAATAAACACAGAAATTAAAGAATTTAGAAATCAGGACTAAGACAACATGCTTCAATATTACTTACATAATAAACACATTACATAATTACTCAAGTATTAGTTATGAAATATTTGTCAGACAAAAAAAAACTTATATCTCAATAACAGCAATTTTATAGAGAAGATTATAAGGAGCATTTCTGTTAGGTCAGTCATCATTTAATTTTTGACATAATGCAGAGAACAACTGTCAGAATCACATGAGGTCAAAAAGTTAAACATGAAGATACAAGGTTTTTGCATAGCAATGGTCAAATAAGGATTTTGTTCTTTTTGTAGGTTTATGCTGCATTGGTACTGGCCCAAAATGCTTAACTGTTGTTTCTTAACACTGATTTCATTGAAAATGATGGGGCGCATGGAAATTACACTCCACTTTTTAAAATGTTGAATTTCACAATGAGAGTCAAGAAATAGTTGACAGTCTTGTGTGGGGCAGCACCTGGTTTGGTAAAAAAAAAAAAATAATAATAATAATAAAATGTGGAATAATAAAATATGATATAACTGCAAGTATAGTAAAACAATTGCACCAAAAAGTAAAAAATATAGATATAAGACATAATGAAACATTTTCACCTAAATAACTATTGATGCCAATATGTTGATATTTTCCAAACATATTTCCAGGCATGTTAATGCAGTAGTCGAGCAATATCCTAAAATTTAATACACACATAAATATATTAGCGCATAATGTGTTGCAATATCAATCAAATCTAAACATCTGTAATATGTCAACACCCACTTCATTCCAATGTCACTGTGCCTTGCAACTTCCTAACCTCACGTCAGTATCTACCTGGAAACACACCCACAAGCATGGTTTTCTCAAGCTTTTGCACTAGGATGGTGGTTGGTGTGGGGTGGGGTATTCTCATCTTTAATTCTGGAAAACTTCTTGGAGCCTGTAGCAATGTGCATTAATAGATTTAGTTTTTCATTTATATCAAATGTCTTGGAAATGCAACGTTTCTGCAAAAGGCTAAATGTAAAACCCTGCTTCTGTCTTATAACACAGTATACAACCTGTGATTCATTTCACTAATATTGTACATCTGTTTTTTGGGAGTAAAGATTACATATGTAGCTTGGAAAACAGATCCATTAAGATTGTCTCAAATGCATCACCAACATTACTCCGACCACCTTTTGAAGTGCCAGAGCGATCAGGCAGCAAACGGTCTCCAGTGTGGTTGCCTTTTTCAGATGGCACAATCAGCTCAAAACATTTTAGGCTGAGTTGTGAGTTGTACACTATGGAACACTGTGGCTCCGCTGGCTTGGCATATATCATCACTGGAATGGAATTCAATTTAAAGCCCCTTTTACTTTCACTGCAACTATATAAAGGCCATCTCAGATAAGAGTGACTGTTCTATTCCTTGTTCGGGGACCAAAAAATGAACATCTGAATGGCCAACCTCTGACATTCCTGCAGCCTGCCAGGAGGAAGCCCTCAGCAAATCTTCAAATGGGGAAATCTTAATTAAGCAGATAACTCTCCTCAGTGCAGCACCAATTAATCAAGCTCATCCTAATCAACAAAGGAGGTCACAACTGGCTCTCATAAGGAGAGGCCTGTGGAAAGCTCTGAAAATAACCCATATTAAGCCATATGCGGCCACATGTTCACATTACATCTCATGTAACACACACACATACAGTGGGGAAAAAAAGTATTTAGTTAGTCACCAGTTGTGCAAGTTCTCCCACTTAAAAAGATGAGAGAGGCCTGTAATTGACATCATAGGTAGACCTCAACTATGAGAGACAAAATGAGAAAAAAAATCTGAAAATAACATTGTCTGATTTTTAAAGAATTTATTTGCAAATAATGGTGGAAAATAAGTATTTGGTCACCTACAAACAAGCAAGATTTCTGGCTGTCACAGACCTGTAACTTCTTCTTTAAGAGGCTTCTCTGTCCTCCACTCATTACCTGTATTAATGGCACCTGTTTGAACTGGTTAACAATATAAAAGACACCTGCCCACAAACTCAAACAGTCACACTCCAAACTCCACTATGGTGAAGACCAAAGAGCTGTCGAAGGACGCCAGAAACTAAATTGTAGACCTGCACCAGGCTGGAAAGACTTGGTGTGAAGAAATCTACTGTGGGAGCAATAATCAGAAAATGGGAGACCTACAAGACCACTGCTAATCTCCCTCAATCAGGGGCTCCATCACAAGATCTCAGCCTGTGGGGTCAAAATGATCACAAGAACGGTGAGCAAAAATCCCAGAACCACACGGGGGGACCTAGTGAGTGACCTGCAGAAAGCTGGGGCCAACATTACAAAGGCTACTGTCAGTAACACACTACGCCGCCAGGGACTCAGATCTTGCAGTGCCAGACGTGTTCCCCTGCTTAAGCCAGTACATATCCGGGCGCGTCTGAAGTTTGCCAGAGAGCATTTGGATGTTCTGGAAGAGTATTGGGAGAATGTCTTATGGTCAGATGAAACCAAAGTAGAACTGTTTGGTACAAACACAACTCGCTGTGTTTGGAGGAGAGTGAATGCTGAGTTGAGGTCCATACCAACTGTGAAGCATAGGGGTGGCAACATCATGCTTTGGGGCTGTTTCTCTGCAAAGGGACTAGGATGACTGGTCCGTGTACATGAAAGAATGAATGGGGCCATGTATTGTGAGATTTTGAGTGCAAACCTCCTTCCATCAGCAAGGGCATTGAAGATGAAACGTGGCTGGATCTTTCAGCATGACAATGATCCCAAGCACACTGCCAGGGCAACAAAGGAGTGGCTTCGTAAGAAGCATTTCAAGGTCCTGGAGTGGCCTAGCCAGTCTCCAGATCTCAACCCCATAGAAAACCTTTGGAGGGAGTTGACAGTCTGTGTTGCCCGCCGACAGCCCCAAAACATCACTGCTCTAGAGGAGATCTGCATGGAGGAATGGGCCAACATACCAGCAACAGTGTATGCCAACCTTGTGAAGACTTACAGAAAACGTTTGACCTCTGTAATTGCCAACCAAGGATATATAACAAATTATTGAGATGAACTTTTGTTATTGACCAAATACTTATTTTCCACCATTATTTGCAAATAAATTCTATTCTATATTTTCTAATTTTTTTTTCTCATTTTGTCTCTCATAGTTGAGGTCTACCTATGATGTCAATTACAGGCCTCTCTCATTTTTTTAAGTGGGAGAACTTGCACAATTGGTGACTGACTAAATACTTTTTTTCCCCACTGTACATAAAATAAGACTGAGATTATGACAATAGTGACAATTCCTACAGCAAACTATAACCTTTTCCTTTTAATAAAAAATGAGAATTTTACCTCTTTAGTAAAAATATACTATAATATTATGTTTCAAAAGATAATCCTCAAAAAAAAAAAAACATAGTCCCCACAAGAGAATTTGAAATTGCTGTGTGGACACTTCACTCAAAATGTCACCTATGTGTCATGCTTACAGATGCTTCCTTTGTGCACCATCAGGACCCTGCAATTGATCCTGAATTCGGCGGCACATGTTCAGCCATGTAACTCCTCTGCTGCGCCCTCTTCACTGGTTTCCAGTAGCTGCTGCTCGGATCAGATTCAAAACCCTGACATTGGCCTACAAAGCCAAAGGATAAGAGCGTCTGCTAAATGATCCCTGCAACAATGAGTCAAACTCCTTAACTTTAAAACTTTTAACCTTAAAACTGTAAAACTGTTTTCCAGTAATAAGGATCTCCTGAGACCTGATCTCCTGTTGTGTCCTGGATGTGCAAAAATATGAATTTTAAAACATAGATGGCTTTTTTGCACAGACATGATATTTGTTTGTAACAGCCACATTCAATCAGCTAGCTGAGTGAAACAGATTATGTACAACAAAAAAAAATTATTCATGTAGGGTATTAGTTCCCCCAGCAAATAAAAAAGTTCAATTATGTTAGTGTGTGGGAATATTAGTGTCCGGCCATGACTCTCCTGAATTTAATAAGCGTATGGTAGTTTTTAAAGAGGCAGTAAATTAGAATTCAGCATTGCTGGGGGCTGTTTCTATGGTAATGTGCTAACTGAAATAAAATTTGCTGACACATATAACACATCTATTATTTTGTACTTTGGTGGGGACTACATTGTCATACAGATATTTGGCTGCAGAGACTGGTGCAAAAGATACAGTTTATCCCGATAACTGGTGAAATGTTCATCTCTGTCATTGCTGTCCAATCATATTTGAAAGTCTGCTTCTCAGATCGCTGAAAATCCCAGCATTTATCCCATCACTAATCATTCATTCTATTGAACTGACGGAATTGATTAGCAGAATTAACCAATATTAAACACTGTTAGGTCACTAGGCAGTATAACAGCAAGGAAAACAGAAGATTAAACATCAGGTAAACATTAAATATCAGCTCCTTAGTGTATCTGATCTCAGTGTAGCAGCCATGACTACACACCTCTGATACACACTTTTGACACTTTAATTTAACAGGGCAAATAATGACAGTAATCTGGGCTATAAAGGTAGAGACTAAAGAATCCATTTGGCTGTTTTTTTAAACGGCATGATACAGCAGAAACGGCTGAATACACACTTAGAGAACTCCCTCAAATGCTTGGCAACTTAAGGTCTGAGGGCGGCCGTTGGGAGTGGGGCATGCAAGTGTGTTAAAGGTTATCTGTCAGCGCGGTTCATTATATTTAACAGTTAAATAATTTTATGAAGATTATATTGGAAACAATTTACATTCACATTGGATTACGGAGCCGAAGTGCAGTGCTCTTTAGGCTTCACAAGAATCAAAGGTACTGAACAGTAGCATGCACGATTAGCTGCCTCATTAGAAGTACACAATAAAAAAGTTGAATTCAAATGTTAAAGTAACAAACCTGTTCTAAAAAATTAGTGAGTAAAAAGTACAGATTTGTCTTTTGAAAAGTAGTAATGTACCTTTAGTACAGTTAGGAAATAATTATAGGTTTTTACTGGCCCCCTCTGCTCAAAGTAGTACAATACACACACCCTACTTCTCCTTAGGTCCCCAAAAACAGTAAATGTCAACTGCAAAGTGAGGACCAAATTGTGGGGACATTGATGTAAAACAGAGCACACACATTACTGAAGCAACACAAGCTGATATGCACAAAATACACACTCCTGCTCCTCTCTTTTATTCCCCCAAAACAGAGTGAAAAATCTCCAAAATGGGGACTAAATCATGGGGACATTTGAGTAAAATGAAGGACACCCACAAAACTGCACACATACAAAAACACCCCCTCACAAGGTGTTTTCACAAGGAGGAGGAACCCATCCTGACCCCTGCTGTACCTCTTTGTCTGGTCTGGCTTTCTTCCCTTGGGTTCAGCGCATCACTGCCTAGAGCTGTAGTGTCCAATTAGGATCAACTACAAGGTCTCATTAACCACGCCAGCCTTCAGTCCACTAGGGCAGCCGAATATGTGTGTGTGTGTGTGTGTGGGAGGGGGGAATGTGTGTGTGTTTGATGGGACAAAAAGGTGGCCTGTTTTTCTTTCTCTGTCTGTGACCTTTTGGCATTTCTCCTCAGGTGGCTTGTGAGGTGTAAGCCGAGCAATGTTTAACAGCATGAATTCAGCCTTGAGCCCACTGACACAAATACAGGCTACAAAACAGGAGACTACTGAAGGCTCCCTTTCGTGTTAAATGAGTTCAATTCCTCATGTTTTCCATGATAAGAGTGCATGTGCATGGAAATGTGTGCACATTCCTGCTAAGGCAGATGGAGGAAGCATTTGATGTATGTGGAAAATTAGCCAGCGTTTACAACAAGGCGCACACTCGTCCCACGGGGTGTTATGGATGCCTCATTTACCTCAGTGTCAATGCACAAGTTCCTCCCCTTGTTTAGAGCATCTGCCACACACACACAGACACGGAACAGGGCTAATTTAGTCACCGTGGGGTTTCGATATGCACCTGGTAACGTTGACATTGGCAAAAAACACAAAACCAAAGCCTGGCCTTAATCCCGACACAAAGCAAAGAACAGAACACTCGGAGGCAACGGACTCGAGTGCTTCCTTTCATTCTCCCTCTCTCTCCTATTTGCAAGGCCGTCCTGTTTAGTTTTGCTCCTCACACTTTGCTTTCTCGCCTTCCATTCTCTCCCTTCCCATATCTTCCTTTCTCTCTCTCCCTCTTTGATATGCATGGGCAGGGTTTGGTTTCAGTTTGTGGAAATGACCATGGGATGACAGTGAATTTCACACAGACTCACTCCACTTCAAACATTTGCAGTGGTCAAATGGACGGGGGCTTTAAACAAGAAGAAACTAGGCCAGGTTTAATGCTAGAATACGTCCCTCTGTTCTAATGTATCAAAGGTTTGTAGACACCAGCAAAGCTTCTGAAATCACTGGACAATATGTAAGACGTAAGAGCATTAGGGAGATCAGATACTGATATTTGGCGATTAGTCTTGGATCACAAACACCCCTCCAACTCATTAAAAATGTCCTGAAGCTTCATCACTTCAGAAAATGCAGTTCCACAGCTCCACAGCAAACACTAAATCATTTTCAGTAGATACTGAATAATTAACAGTAGACACAGAAACCTATACTAGCTATTAAATAAGTTATTAAATAAGTGTTTTAGAGAAACAATTATAGTAGTAATGAATAATTAATTATAGTTTTTTATGCATAGAACTTATTGAATAATTTATCACAGTTACAAAATAATGAATAGTTGTTAAGGTTTACTGGTTCTGAAGATTAATAACTGAATAATATTTCTAGGGATTAAGAGTTTAATCTATAGTCATTGAATGAATAAAGATCTCACAAACTGAGCACTTTATTGGGAAGACCGGTACACCTTTTCATTTCTTCAAGTATCTAAGCATATATTTTTGTGGTAGCAGTGATATGGGCCTGCAGCTTCAGGTAATGTTCAGAGCACCCATCAGCATGGAGGAAAATGTGATATTAGTGATTTTCAGCAGGGCATGGTTGTTGATGTCTGATAGGCTGGTTTGAGCATTTTAACTACTGATTCTATTGTATTTTCAGCACAACAGAGTCTAGACTTAATCAGAATAGTACTAATATTTGTTTCTTTGTTTGTGCTGTGCCGGTCGACCTAAGGCAGATGGGTTCCTCAGACTGAGTCTTGGTTTCTCCCAAAGTTTCTTCCTCTTAGTATAAAGGAATTTTTGCCTGCCACTGTCGCTACCACCTCCATTGTGGTGCTTGCTCATAAGAGGCGTGGACCTGGATCTCTGTAAAGTGCTTTGTGACAACATTTGTTGTGAAAGGCTCTATATAAATACATTTTGAACTGAATTGAATTGAATAGCGTTTAAAGAAAAATACATCCAGTGCAACACCGTTTTGATGAGAAAAGTCAGTGGAAAATGGCCAGATTGTTGTAAACAGAATGCACAAGACATCCAACTTTGAGGTGGATAGGCTACACCAGCAGAATCCCAGATTCTACTTTAGCCAAGATCAGTAAGCTAAGGATGCAATAGATACAAAACTGGACAGCTAAAGATCTGGTTTCATAATTCTTGATTTCTGTTGAGGCACACAGATGGTAGGGCCAGAATGTGATGCAAACATTGTCAATCCATGATCCCGATCCACATTGTACAAGCAGTCCAGGCTGGTGGTGGTTGTGTTAATGTGACAGTGGCAAGGAAAAATTCCCTTTAACATGGAGGAAGAAACCTTGGGAGGAACCAAGACTTACAAAGGGTGAACCATCATCCTCAGGTCAAACCTATTTATAAATTAGTAATAAAAAGTCACAGGACCACTATATAGGAGTGTTGTTATGCCTAGGTGTACTGATAAAGTCATTATGGTAAGAATGAGGAAAGTAATGATGAAGGTTAATGGCAATGATGATAATAATGGCAGCAATTATAAGATTAATAGTTAACATCAATGTAGTCGGTAATGGAGGGTGGGCAATGGTGTGGGGAATGTTTTCTTAGCGCACTTCGGGCCATTAATACCAACTACTTGAATCCCACAGCCTAGCTGGATACTGTTGCTGCTCGTGTGCATAGTTGTGAGCAAGCAAACATGGATAAACCAGTCTATTAAATGTGCCTGAAAACAGTTGATAACACTCTTAAGACCATGCTTTTGTCTTTGTGCTCAGATATGAAGCTTTATCATCTAAACATATGCAATTAGAGCCTTAGATAGCTTGAAGTTCATGGCTACATATTGATGCCCATGGACCATTAGTTCTTTAGTAATTTGGATGGATCAATGCCTGCAACTTAAGTAGATTTAATGTTTGGTTTAATAAATGCAGTCATGTTGCAGAATGCTTTTCCACTCAGTCCGACTAAAGGAGACGTGTTTCAGTGGGAATGTGTTGTCAATGTCAACTCTTTATAAAGGGCTCTGTATAATTAATAATAATTAATTAATCATTCTTACAGGTGTTTATTGTGAAGTGAATGGTCTGCAATTGAGCCAGAGGTATCTATATGGATTTACTAACCTACAGTAAAATATGTATATCTGAGACACTTGACAGACCAGGCCATGAAATCCGAGAATTTGTGTTTGTATGTGTATGTGTGTGTGTGTGTGTGTGTGTGTGTGAAAGGTGTGTGAAAGGTGTGTGAAGAACAAATTACCACGATATCCAACCCTTCTTTTTTTAACCCAGTACAAAACAATCCATCCATTCTCTAGTCAACCTTTCAGACTGCTTTTCCCCCTGCTCTCGTCCTGCCGTAAACAAGCCCTGCAGTAAACTCACCTCTAATGTAGTTAAGACTATTTTTGCAACAGAGGAGAAGTACGAGTCCCACAGGAACTGAGTCTGCTGCCTCAGAGCCAGGATTCGGTCCGCATTGACCGACCGTGTGATGGAGGGGATCTGGGAGAAAGAGAGAGAGAGAGAGAGAAACAGATTGCACCCAGGGAATAGTGACTAAATATCATCATGTGTGATTCTCTATGTGTGTGTGTTCATTCCTTTACACAGAGGGAAAACAGTCACTTTCTAGTTTAATTAGAAATGTTTCATTGCCTTTCCTATTTTCTCTTGTTATGCATCCTCTTATTGAAAATACAGTGAGCTAACAAAGTCTGCATGTTTTTATTTCCAGTAAAATATGAAATATGTTTGCATTTCTACAATATAACATATATGAATAACATTTCATATAAATAACTGTTAGCACTGAAAAGCTGAGTTGACCCTAAAACAGATGATATGAAAAACCTGAGGACAGACAGTTGTTGCAGAACTACTTTACAGTTAAAAATAACAAGCTAACAAGTCCAGGCGGTGGTAATCCATCACCAAACTGGGACCTTTCTAAAGCTTATTTGGTACACTTTCACAGACCTTATGATTGATGACAGTCAATCAGGAAAAAAAAACAAGAGACCAATCCAGCATTTTTTAAGCAATAGCTTGGTTTCACTAATCAGTTGCAGTTGCTTCTATTGAATGTTTACCACAGATCAATTAACAGGGTGCATTGCATCGCAAGAGATTTTATTTTGAATAAAAACTTTACAATACTGTAAAATACACAGTACTGTAAAGAATAACTAATATAATAATAAAGTGGCTTATTTAAGCATGAAATATGACTCAGAACAGTTGAGTGTGCCCCAATAACATGTATTAAAATGCAATATGTGGCCTTTAAGGTGAAATGTTTTCAGGATGAAAGGACTTCACTCAATTAATCTCAATTAGTGGATAAACTTTTAAAGGGGCTTTTTAAAGATGCTTCAATAGTTTTATATAGATTTAATAGTTATATAGATTTAATATTTAATAGTTTTATATAGATGCATCACAACAAAAAGGACCATTTAAATGCTTAATGGCATAATATTCTAAATGTTTCTTGTCATTTATAGTTTTTGTTAGGGTCCACTGACAACATTTGTTCAGTATTATGTTAAATAAATGGTGACCATTAATAATGTTTTACATAATTATTTTTCTTTAATCCTCAGAATTAAACAGGCTGTTTTTGTTTTTGTACTTTTAAAAGGGCTACAATATTGCTGATGTAAGCTCAAACATTTCTCAGATCTGCAAGTTAAATGGGTGGGACTAAACTGTAGTAAGCTGAATAGGCAGAGATATGTAAATTAGTTGGTTCTTGTAACATCAGAAAGACACA
Organism: Salminus brasiliensis; assembly: GCF_030463535.1. Classification (NCBI taxonomy): domain Eukaryota; kingdom Metazoa; phylum Chordata; class Actinopteri; order Characiformes; family Bryconidae; genus Salminus; species Salminus brasiliensis. The sequence goes on from NC_132878.1 coordinate 33,526,848, forward strand.
TTTCATAGCGAGATATTTTTGTAGCTTAGTATCTATACTTAGAATGTATGAACAGAAATGTTTCAGAACTATTTTATGACTGGATGAACTCTGTATGAAATACATTTTATTTACAACTTTATTAGTTAAAAATTCAGCCTTCATTATAGAGGCCCTTTAAATGGTTCTTTGATTTTGTGGAAAATAACCTTTTAAAATGGTTCCAAAACGATTTCCTGCAGTTATGAGTCAAATAACCATTAAAGCCTGTTACATAGTATGTAGTTTTTTTTACAAAAAAAAAATCTTATTACTTTTAGCTTCACACATGACTGCAAGTTTGAGTTTCTGAGGCACCAAATGGCATTGAAAGTATTAAACCTTATGTAGCTGATGCTGTCCTTGAACACAAATCTGTGTGAGTTTTCCAATAAATGAATCAGAAAGCACTGTTTACCTAACATGAAAAATAAATTAAATCATTAAAAAGGGCTAATCAACTGTACATGTGATTGATCACACAACTATGGCCATGACAGGATGTGCTAACCGGTAAGCCTTGGAAGAATTCAGTCATGTCTGAAGAATTTCAAGTGCACTTATCTTCAGAAAGACTTTTGAAATTATATCACAGTTAGTTTCGACCTTGCAATGTGATTGGCTGAGAAGCAACTGTACTCAGAAAGATTCACTGTAAATTGACAAGAAAACCAGTGAAAGTATAACTATAATCAATAAAACCATGTCCTAATTGCAAATGGTTGCAAAGCAGCAACAAAAACAACAAAAAAGAGAAAAACCCAGTCAAAAATGAGAAACTAATTCAGATGAAGAACAGAGAGCTGTGTGACCTTTCCTCATCCTGAGGTAGGGCTTGCTTATAGTTTAGAGTCAGTTCTCGGATGTAAGGAAACGTAATTACTATATATCAGTTATATCAGTTTTTGTGTCTCAAAAACTGATATAAAAAAATAACAAACATCAGCAATCAAACCGTAATAATTGGAATAATGCAATTGAAGCCATGCTATCCAACATAAGATACTACTCAGACTTTGGCCTCAAGCCTATGACTGCAAAACACCAGCACCAATATCTCGTTGTAGCGCTCCCTCTTGTAAATAACTATGAAAATAAGTGTAGAGCCACCAGGCCTGCAGAACAAATGAATGGCTATTTAACTGTTATTATTACTGGGAGGTGTTTGTTAAGCATGCCAGAACCCCTGTGTCATCTCCCTGAATTAATCCTTCCTTAAGTATTCCTTTATAAAAAGACCACATGAACAACAGTATATGTACAACTGGCCATTCATTGTTTCTTCTAAAATCAAGGGTATCAAAAAAGTTGATCCTGCTTTTATTTAGATTAACATCCAGGGTCCGGGGAAGACTTTCTATTAGAATGTGAAGCATTGCTGCAAGTATTTCATTGCATTGAGGGACAAGAGCATTAGTGAGGTCAGGATGTTGGATGATCACCATCTCACATCATCCACAACTCCCTAGCTCATCCCAAAAGTACTGGAAGGAGCAGCAGCCATCATTCCAGAGAACACAGTTCTTCTACTGCTCCACAGCTCAATGCTGGGGGCTTTATACCCCTTTAGCCCACATCTGACATTAGGCATGATGCTAATAGGTTCATGTTTATCTGCTCCAGAGAGATCTATTCTATTGGCAATACTTCTGTACAGGGACTAGACAAGCTATGTGTGTATGTGTGTGTGTGTGTGTGTATTTGCATATGTGTCAGCAATGGGTGAAACTTAAAGTAGCTGAATGCATTTATTAGAAAGGTGTTCACAAATATTTGTACATATAGTGTATTTGAAGAACACTTACATTTTTATTTTTTATTGTTGTCTTCGGATCATTTATTATATTAGTATTGAAAGTCAATTTGAGCCTAGGCCCATTTTCACATGTCCACCAAGTGTAATTAAATCCCACACATCGTAAGAACCTACAACAACCTTTCCACATCATCGTCTTTCCTCTGATACTATTAAAAAAAATCTCATGAATCACTATTTAAAGGCAGGTAATACAATAGTAATACAGAATGATCACCTTTGTGTGTGAGTGAATGTGCATGTGTGTATGTGGCCTGAAGGCTTTTTGGGTCATTAATAACAGTAATTTCCAGTCATGTCCCCCGGTGTAAAATCTCTGGGTCGAGTTTCTTGTCTTTGGTGACATTTTGGCCGGTGATATTTCAGCCGTGCTGCGATTGGCACGTTAATGACTTTGCTACCCGCAGCTAGGAAAGGGCAGTCAGGTAGCAGCCATTAATAACCCGGGTAATTAATGAAGATAAATACCATATCACATCTTACAGCATGTCAATAATGAGCTTTGGTGACACGTGTGTGTGTCGTTGTGTGTGTGTGTAATTTGGCACCGGTTGTGAAATAATTTATTTTGAGCTTATTGAGGACAAAGCCTTTATTAACGAGCGTTACACTAGTGATGTCATCTGCTTTGTCTGTCAATTAGATCACAGTGTGTGCAGCTCAACATTCAGTGGTCATGTTCTGTATTTTCTGTATATTAGCAAAGAATCTTTTTAAAATAAAATAAAAACATATATTTATCTTCATTTATCTGGACTGTTGTAAGTGTGAAGGTTTACAGAACTGGAGCTTAGACTCTTACTAATAACTAATACTTAATACATACAAACTTATATGCCTGTTACATGCTTCAACTAATTGTCTAACAGCCAAAAATGCTCATATCCACCAGTATTTCCCATAGTACAAAATGCCCATAGGGTCGCTTTCACACATTAGCATTATAGGAGTCATATTTTACCTCTGCAAAACACGTTCATTCACAACCCCGCATGTATGTGCGTACTTGTGCAGTGAGAGTGTAAAAGTGTGTTGTCTGTACCTGCAGTAGTAATCGCTCATCCCCGATGATTGCAGCTTTACTCCAGTCAATGACCTCAGAGAAAGGCAGTTCCCATCCGTTACTCAATAACACAGGAATACATGCTGCCTGAGGAAGACACACACACACAGTTATTGCCTCACAAATACAGTGTGCTGCATCTTCACACAGAAAGTGCTACAGGAAACACTACTACTACACCCAGTCCAGTGTTTTTGACCCCTGATCTAATCTGAGCACCCCCCCCCCCTCCCATAGATCTAAGTGACTATAGGCTTTAGCAAACATGCCCAACGCCCAACGTGGTTGAAGATGGCTTATTATTTTCCAGCTTCTAGAAAATTCTTCCATTAAAATTATTTTTCCAGCATGTACATGATAGGACCTAGGTCGTTGCCTGACTATACCTGCTGCACTATTTAAAGTGGAATGGGAAATCTGAATACGATGCCAATCTCAGCTACCTCCCAACACCATTAGGAGTTGGCTTGAAACCATCCAGGTGTTGTGGTTGGGTATCCAGGACTTATTTATCCATTCTGCCTACCAGTTATAATACTAAAGATCTCAAGTGAAGGGGCAAGCAAGGAACAAGAAAGAGGCTCTGGACATCTTAGCAGTAAAATACATGAAAAGTGAAGGTTTTTCTTTTTCTGTTTACACCCTGGAACTACGCACAGCATCGTTTATGAGCAGCATCAAATATTACAATGGTTTTACAGGTACCTACGTCAGATCAACACAAGTCTATCCAGTCATAAGAGCAGCCATTAGAGGAGTGTTTTGTAAAGTATTATATTTCCAATATTTTTCCTTTCATGAAAACGTTACTCTACTGTATTCACCCTGGGTAGTGTCAACCCATAGCTGCGTGTGTTTGATCTCTTATGTGTGCACGAAGCCTTGAGTCGAGCTTTTTATTCTCTTTGATGAGCTTTTGTATGCGTCTCGCCTTCCTCATGAGCGTAGCACACAGAGTGGCAGCTGTCCTTGGTTCCCTTTTAGTGGGACTATAAAGCAAGCCTTGGTTTTGTTCAAAACAGTCTGGTGTGCTGTTTTGGTAAATATGTATTAAAGGTTTCTTTTCCACATTTTTCTTTTCTTGTTTTGAAGAAATAACATATTTTCACCTTTGTTTTAATCACAATGGTGCTCACCCAATGGCTTATGAGTAGCTTGAAATTAAAACACAAACTGGAAAATGAAAATGTATAGCATGATTAACCGGATTAACATGTTCCATGTAAGTATGCAATAATGGTGTCATAATGATCATTAAAATGTTAATAATTTAGTTAATATGCATCTGCACTCAGTGACAAGGCTTTTGAAATTCCATCATAAAACTCACCACAGCAATTATCTGTGGTAGCTGCTACACATCCTGCAATGACCACAGTGGTGGAGGGCCCTGTCAGGGCTGAGCAGGCCATCCAGTTTACCCTTCAGGGACCACTGAATGTGTTTCTACATTCTTGAAAAACAAAAGTGCTTCAAAGGTTTCTTTGAGCAATGCCATAGAAGAACAACTTTTTCATGTTTGAGGTGCGAGTGAAGAACCTTTCACAGATCTAAAGAACCTTAGCTTGAGGTGAAGGTACTTTAATCACTTTTGGTACTACTATCAATTTTGAAGTTTTTTACAATCTATTATTCTTCTTCTATGGCATCGCTTAACCCTTCAAACAGCCTATGAACCACTGACGGGATTAAAGTGTTCTTACAAACTTCTGTTACCAAGGAATAGCCCTACCAGTTTGTACAGAAGTGCCTGTAGTTACCGAGTAATACACCTTAGTGTAATAAACCTTGGAGTGTTAGGGATTAAAGAACCATTTGAGGAACATTTCTTTTTAAAAGTGTGCAGAAGCCACAGGCTCCTCAGGACTTTTAAGTTGATGTTCAGTTGATTTCACCATTCACGGACTTCAAAGTTCAAGGTTCATGTTCACGTCACATGCTTGGGACTTTTATGTTGACATTCTGTTCATGTATCACACCATGATTTAAGTTGTGTTCATGTGTGTCGGATTTGTGTTCATTGTTTCATTGATTTGGTTCACCTGAGGCTGTGGTATTTAGGGAGCTAACGCGAACACCCCGTTGCCGAGAATTTGATGTTCTGAGCCAACCTGGTGAGTTGGCGTCTGTCCAAGTAGTCAAGTGTCTTGGTAGTTCTTCATGAGGACTTCTGCGAGAGTCTGTCACATTTTCCAAGGGTCCTGCTAGGCTATTCATGTTCATGAGAGTACCACTGCTCTGGTTTGTTTTGGGGGTATGGCGGCTGATCCCTAAGCTGCGTGTCCACGTCTTGTAAGTTTTGTTGTGCCTGACGAGCGCTGTTTACAGTCTCCCTTGCTTTTGTACTGGCACTGCCAGTGTTCTTAGTTTCTAGTTAGATCTCCCTGTTTTGGTTAGCACGTTCACGCCTAGCTCCCTGGCTATCCACCAGCCTCAGGTGGCTTTCTGTTTTTTGCCCACTTTCCTTTGTCACGAGTTTGCTGCCGCTTCTTGTTTATGTTCTTCCCCTGTTTTGGTTCATTAAAGATCTTGCATTGCACCATCCCTGTGAGTGTTCACCAGTCATTGTCAGACCTAGCCAGTCATGACAGTGTCACACAAACAAATAAAGATTTTATTTTTTTAAGTGTGTTTTTTTTTAATTGGTCCATCCATTCTGAATGTTTGACATTATATGAAAAAAACAACCAGTTTCAAGTTAATTAAAAAAATAAACTACTGAGGTGTGACACCAGAATTCACATGATCATGATTTTATGATTGTTTCTGTCCTTTAAACCGAAGGTGGCATTGGAAGGATCCTACAGAGTCTCAAATCTAAAAATCAGTATATTTAGCTTAATTAAAACATTTCATTTTCATTCTGTGTTTATTTGATAATTTTATATTAAAATAAACAACCGCTCGCTTTGGTCTGGATGCTTCTGTTGATGGTTTAAGCACATCTTGTATTCTGTATTTTTAACTCATTAGGATGGACTCTTGATTCCTTGATTTCGTTTTTCTTGGCCTAAAAACATACACACATGGTAAATATGGATTTCAGAGAACAATATAAAACACTTGTAAAAATGCTGCATATGGGTCTATATGTATATTTTTCAGTTTTCGTTAGGTAGGTGGGTGTAATTCCAATTTAGACTCCTAGTGCAGAATCAATTAATCACACTGTGTTGCAAGTGTCAACATTAACAACTTTCTCCAGGTATCCAGAAAAGACTACAATCTTTATACGCTGTAAAGACTACAATCTTTATACGCTGTAATAATTTGGATATATCCCAAACATCACTCAACCGTTTCGAGTTAGGTGAATATGTGTGTGTGGTCGTTCCAACAGACTACCTTATCTTAGCTATGCAGTTCTAATTTATATTATAGACTGTTATTATATAAATCAGTGATAAAGGCTGTATTGCTAAGTGTGACTATATGCTGACTAGGTCTTACATTCCCTCTTGCATTACAACAGTCAGTGTTATTGGCAGATTCATAATAGTCAATTAAGGAATAAAACACTATTAACAGTAACAGTAAACAGTATTAAAAATGCAAGGTTATTTACCTTTAGCTCAAATTTGTTTGATGTAGGTCAACTTAACGTAATTAAGGCAACCAGTTACCTCACTATTTTTAACTTAGGTGAACTTTTGACATTGCAATTTTTCTGTTGTCCGTGTTTGCATCTTTTTACAGTTTCAGTGCTGACTTTTTGTGCCAGTTTACATTAGCATTGACACAGACCAGCTCTTATACTACCTGAATGTCATGCATGTATGATGTATGTATGATTCCATAGTATTACTTTTTGTATTCATCATAATAAGAACTTTTCTCTTTGCCAGACAATGAAATGCTCTTCCCTAGTTTATGTGGTACTAAATTGCTTAGTACTAGTAATACATGTCTTGGCTCAGGACAGGTCATGTGCTTTTGTGCTTACTTTTGGCCCAGTGATTTCACTGCCAAGCCTATTTAAGCTCTGCACCTCACCTAGTATTGATCTGGAGGCTTACCTGACTCAGAAGCTCATCACCACTAGCTATATAGGAAATCGCTTTGCCCTCCATGTTTGTGAAGTTACAAACCTTCTGTTCTGTGGTGCTGTTTGTCTGGATTAACTGTGTTCTGACCTTTCGTTTGCTTTGTTATTTGTACTTTGAATATGAGTTTCTTTTCAGTGTGTTACCTGCCTGCTTGTGTTCTGACCCCTGCCTGCCTTGATGCCGATGAGTTTCGGATTAACTCTAATAAAGTCGCTCTGCACATGCAGCATGCCTCACACCCCCCACATTACAGGAGCTAAGACCTGCAGGACCTTGAGACCCAGGTTTTGCCTTAATCTGCTTTCCTGCACTGGTTCATCGGCCGCGTGGCCGTATGAGACAGTCCGACACCTCCAGCAGAAGCAGGGGGAGTTTAAATTTCACAGTGGGCTTGGATACAACCTCAGGGAAAGGTGAGGATCCTCTCAGAAGCTTAGAGGAGTGTGAGTGTGTGTGAGGGGCTTAAGGAGGCTTGAATTAAATGTCACAAGGAGGGTCCTGCACACAGGTAATCCCTGCTGAACTTTAAAGGCAAGAACAGCTACCTGACCACAAACACAGTTCTTTATAGAACCAAAAGTGGTATCGCCTAAAGAACCCCTTGTAGGACTTGGACTGTAGAGTGCATGGACTGAACAGTGGGCATAGCCAATCAGAACAAATATCATCTATATATGGTTGGGTTTTCTATGAAATGAACCCTTGAATGTCCTTAAACTGTACACAGCGTGGTCGTTTGAAAATTTAAATGAGGTCGACCCAGTATCACAGGCAAAAAAAGCGTCACCAGGCTTCTTTGAATGCACACGTACACACACATCACACATACACACAGCCTTTTAAGTGAAAAGCTCAAGTCACACACTATTCACACACAAAGACACACTCACACACAAACACTATTCTCCATCACTACCTCAGTATTATAGCACACTGAAGCGTCTAACGATGGAGAGCTTTTCTGAGACTGCACACACCCTGCTCAGACTGTGGTGTGTCTAAAAGCCTTTTGATGTAGCTTTCTCTTCACCACCGTCCGGCACTGAAAGCCTCCGATTCGCACATGAAAGGAGGAGAGAGATTAGAGAAACAGAGAGGGAGGCAAAACATCAGGACTTGCCTTTTTGTCCCTTTTTATCCTCTTAGAGAAGTGGGACGTCCAATTTGTGACTTGTTCCCCCACAATGCTGCCCACCCTCAGCCCATATTAGCCCTCTGCAGTGAAAAATGAAGTCACACTCTCCACAGACATTTTTTTCCTTTTCAAGCATTCATTCATTTGGCTTCATGCATACCGTCATATATTAAATGCTGGACAATTTTTTATAGTAGTTTTAAAAGTAATAATAATAATTGCACTACATGTGTAATACCATTGTAAGAACACTGTAATAACATAGCTTTAACAGATGTCTGTTTTGTGTATTTTTTACTTCTTGCTTATATTTATATATTAAAGGTCAGAAAATGGTTAAGTAATATGTTCAAGTCATTTAACTGTGAGTATGATCAGTACATTGTAATAACATAGTAACAATTGCATTGTAACAACATACAGTATTTATTAGACATGGATGTGCATAATCAGGAGAAATTATTGGCCATTATGACAGATCACATGGTGTATGCTGTAAGCTGTTGCTATGAAGATGCACAGTGACTGACGTTTATAGGCATTCCCCATCAACACACATGAAAAAGGCTTTACGTGAAATAATACAAAAAGTGAAAAATTTAAACAATTGAAGAGCTAAAGTAGAGTTAACTTGGGAACTAATGTTTTTCTTATTTATTATTATTTATTTGTAATAACTAAAAAAGCAACACACACATCCCTAACAAAAAGTCAAATCTAAACAGTACTCAATGGAAACAAAATATTGATTAGATGCAATAAATAATTTATGAGTTTGCACTTACATGCCACACTAAAATGCAAAATGCTTTCAGTCAGTGGGAAAACAAAGAGCAGCACTACAGCAGAAGTATTTTTTCTTCATTAGTGGATGCACGGGGCAAAGCTTAAGTTAATTTCCGCTAAACAGTTTGGGCTGCGGCTCTGCTCCGCGCCTGCTAATGAAAAGATTTACTGTTTGTTTATGAGACACAGACATCGCTGAGATGTTTCTGAATCGCAATAAAATGTCTGTGTGGAGCCTACTTAAGGAACAAGAGAGGAGAGAGAGAGAGAATGAGAGAGAGGGTAGTACAGAGAAAGAGTAAGAGAGAATAAGTAAGAGAGAATAAAGTAAGAGAGAGACAGAGAGAAAGAAGGGTAGAGAAAGAAAGATGGAAATTAGGAAAAGGAAGGAAATGGAAGGAAAAAAGGAAAAGGAAAAACAGGAAAGTGGAGAGACAAGAAGAAGAACAGAGAGAAAGAAAGGGAAAAGGACAGAAGGGTGGAGAAAAAAGAATGAGTGAACAAAAATAAGAGATACAGTAAGAAAGATGAGAAGAACTGGAAAGAGGGAGAAAGAAAGAAAGAGACACAGGGAGAGAGAGAGAAAGAGAGAGCGAGAGAGAATAAGAGAAAAAATAGAATGAGCGAGAGTATAATGCCGAGAGGTAGAGAGAAAGGTGTGTGTACATATATATATATATATATATATATATATATATATATATATATATATATATATATATATATAGATAGATAGATAGATAGATAGAGAGAGAGAGAGAGAGAGAAAGAGAGTGAGGGGATAATAATTCTTTCCTCTGTACAGAACACGAATCTTCTTTAGCTGTTTTTGAAAAAATGACAGAATGTCAATACCAATAACCCAAACATCAGCATTCTGTAGCCACAAGACCCTGAACGACCAGGCAGCTGGTTTCCATAGAAACGGGGGTCTCGGAGTCTGTATGAGTATATGTGTGGGGCGCGAGTCCTGCGGGGCGTTTTCATTAAGGCAGAGTCGAGAGCCGCCTACCTGCAGGGCTTCAAGGAAACGGAAGGAGCCGAGCCGCCGGCCGCGAGGAACCAGACAGAACGTAGAGTTGTGTAGCAGCTCCTGGTAATCAAATCTGGAGGGACACACACACATACACACACATGTCAGAAAAGATCAGAGCTACCTTTCTGAAGAAGGACAAGAAAAACTAACACACAAAAGTCATACAAACAACTAAAACAGTTCTCCCCTCTAGACAACCTGGCAATAACGATTAAGTAAAGTTGTCAGAATGTCCACAAAGCCTCAGTGATGTTCTGCCACCAGGCCTTTCAAAACCCCAACTGTCTCAACCACTCTCTGTCTGATTGTCTCTCTCTCTTTCTCTTTCAGCACAGCTGTACTGTAGTCTATTAGTCATTTCTACTTCAGTCCCCTGAATTAAGGCCTACCTGTCAGAGAGAATAATGAGAAGACCAGCCCTTTACCTTTTCAGTGGGACAGTGTTGGTAAAATTAAAGTTTACCGACCTATAAATAATGCTCAACCCACATGTTGGAGCCACTTGAATCAAGTCCTGGACCCTCTGTGTCCAAATCAAGATCTAGAGCAGATTTAGGCAAGACTTAGAGATCAAGACCAGATTAGAATAAAAAACATTCTTATTCTTATATTTTATGTTCATTATACCTAACAGACACCATAAAAATACAGTACTAAATAATGGGTAATACATAAAGTAGCTTAATAATCTATTATAGCCTTAATCAAACTCTACTGTCTGATTTTGGAAAGCAAATCAAGCTAAGCTAGAACAGACTTTGCATTTACAGCATTTGGCTGATGCTCTTATTCAGAGCGGTTTACGGATGGTGAATGTAGTGCGGTGTGCTCATCCAGCTGAGGAATTGAACCCTTGTCTGCCATAGGGAACATGGTATAATGGTTACTCACTAAACTAGAACAATATTGGTTAGTAACTTATTTTCCACAGGACCCACGCTAGCTTTTATTTCTGCCTTTAGTCTACTTTCCTCTAATTTTCACTGATGTTTTAGCATTTTCCTAAAAATTAAGATGATCTATTGAATCTAAAGATTTTTTTCTGGTTAAAGAGATCTGAATGAGCTCCCTTCTTCACTCACAAAAACATAGTTCATCATGCAAAAAAAGGAAGCTTCACAGCATGTTTTCATATAGATGGAAACAGAGTAGCTCACAGAAAGCTCAGATTCTACATTCGATTTCAGCAATGAGGATGTGCACATCATGACTCTTCTGGCAGATTTAAAAACAGTACAAAAAAATGTAACCAGTTGATTTCAATTGCGCTTGCAGAGTGGCCACTACGATCCCTTCTGAAAACAGGCTTGTATACAATAGACTTTTACAATGAAAGAAGTGGTATTTCTAGGCTTTCTGTTCATCTGCATGATTAAGTGAAACAGAAAAGCAGAGCATCCCTGACACCACTCAACCCACCACCAAAAAATAGAGGAGGGCTTAAGCAAAGTTGGTCCTGCTGCAAGACTAGATGATGCAATTATCCAGAAATCAAGGCCAGGCAGGCCCGGCCACGTCTGGTTACATTTACAGAAGCACAATGGTTACCAATGACAATTACAGCTGAATGTGTTTCTATACACTAATTATTGATTTGTTTTAATCAGAGTAGCAATTTACTGCAAAAGTCAATCTCATATTAGCAACTCTACATCTCACTGGATTTCTCTATGACCTAATTTCACTGAAATTCATAGGCTTTTCAAAATAGCTGCTATGTAGGTTTCACCCTGGGGATTGGGGGGTTTGTTATATCACAATATTTAACAACATCTTCTTGATGGTCTTGTAATGTCAGTTTAGTGTGCGGCAGTGTTAGCCCCCATGTGTTAGCCTCATACATATTGGGTTTGAAACACTATTGTTAACCACAGGACGCGATGGAGGCACTTCTTAATATGGGCAATGATTACAGAAGGATGACACAGCGGTATATATTCTTTATGTTTTCTCTTCATATAATATAGCTTGATTTGTAATGGTGAACAAAGATTAATTTATGGTCACTGTAGCCATTCTTCCAGCTCACAGGTCCAAAAAAAAGGGTAGTTGGTAGATACCAAAGTACTGTATTCGCGATGAGAGCATATAGAAATCATGTAAGAAATTAAAATGTAGAAATATAATCATTCTGCCTCTGAATAAAAGGTTCCTCAGTTCCTCCACCAGCTGAAGCATCATTTATATAAGTACAGTCAGATTGAGGCCATTGCTGCCTTTGGCTGGGAGTCTACAAGAGCTTTACCGGCCATTCTGTCATTGGACGTGAAAGGATGGCACAGTTGACACAGAGCAATGCTAGCCAGTTTAGGGCATCTGTTTGGCACAGAGGTTAGAGATCTTCTCCAAGCTAATTGAGCTGTCTTACGATAATGTGTGGGCAGAAGATGCTCTTGACTGGATTGACTTCACATGCTGCAAATGAAGGCTGTGCTAGCTTCCAGAACATTTGCTGGAGAACAGCTACAGCATGCTACAAACTGGCTAGCACTAATAAATAGCCTTTCTGCTGTTGGAAATCCGGCATATAGGAGACAGATTCAGGAGTCAGGAGACTGGATCTTCAGTGTTGATGAGTTTATTGATACACACAGAGATGTACAACTCGATCGTTCACGGTCAACCCAGTCTGATTAGGGGTATTTTAAGAGGGCCTTATATACATTGGAAATTGTGGGAGGAGAAAGGTTGATGAAGAGGAGTTTAAGGAGGGGTAGGAGGGGGATGAAGGACAGGTCACTTGGAGTATCAACAGTAGGGGGTGATAGTTATCAGTTTAAAGAGGGTTAGGAGGTGGGTGAAGGGGGGTTGATGGTCATCACACATCAAAGGTCATTTTTTTCAGATATATAGTCAGGGTGCTCTGTAACCTGATTCATGGCCTTGTTTGTTAGAACATTGTCACTGTCTTGATAAAACCACACTTGATGAATTTGTCACTGCTTCATTTCCCTGGATCATCTTTTGCCTTATATGGACGTTTATATAGGCCTGCAGAACCCCCCTGGCTCAACGGGCCATGGGTCGTCTATGGTGCCTGAAAAACCTTGAGCCATTTTCTCATTTCAAGAAATGTGCAGGATCTGACACTGCCTATTTTGACATAAAAGTGTGACAGCATTCGGTGGGTCCCTATAGTCTGGTGTTGGCTGGATGCCAACACACTCGGCTAAGATAATTTGGTCAAATATTTTGGATTGTGGACAGGTTAAACAGGTAATGTAGTTATACAGTTTGAGATGATACCGATTAAACTAGGATTGGAAAGCCAGGGTTAAACTGGCGCTGCCCTGTACTGCGTTGTTTACTGAAAATACAGGAATGTGCCATTTTGGGGGAAAGGTAGGCTAAAATAAAATTCCAAAAACCTGTAACAACATTTTACTGAATTACATTTTCTATTTGAAAGAAGATTTACAGACTGTTATGGGGGTGCTATGGATTAATGAGGTGGTTATAGACACCCCTCTTTTTTCACCCACATACTCTCAACCCTTAAGCAGAGAGTAATTATTTTCATTTTAATGTACTATTAAAATCAGTAATTGCAGTAATTACCTATAAATCAAATTAAACGTACATCAAAATTATGCTCTGCATTTTCAGATTTTTTTTTTGTTTGTTTAGATGTAAAACCACACCTGCATATACGCAAATATACAGTATACAGCCTTGAGTACCAATTAGCGAATACACAATTAGCAATTTCTGCAGGAGTGGAGGATTGTAAAGCTATCAGTTTACAAGCAGTTTAATCAACAGTTTACAAGCAGGTATTTTTTAATAACATTCATGGCTGCAGGAAATTATATACATTTAATAACAACAGCGGTGCTAACATGCCATCTATGCAATCCTTGCCATCCCCTGACTTCTGTTTTTCCCATTGATTTCTTTACATAAGCTTTACTACTACTTTCTGTTGACTTACTACCCTGCCAACCTTTTTTTAAACAATTTCTAATTGGATTTCCAACATATGAACCATACTAATAAAGTCTTATCTTCTGTTGTCTACGCACTGTTGGTTTTCAGGCTGCAATCCTTCATGAACTGCAATGACCATTAGGTTAGAAAGCCATGTATTCATTAGTAGTAGATCAGAGTAGACCATGCATGCCGTAAGGTTTCCTTTACCACTAATTCTCGCTAGAAGGACATGACGTTATAAGTCACAGGACTGCCAGAGCATTAGAAATGGAAGGGTTGAAAATATGCATCCCAACAACTGCCCAGGCCGCTATACATGCAGGACACAGCCTATACATTATGTATGTGGCTATATGTCCTAAATGTCAGCATCAAACAACAGTGAATGGTGAAAAGACGAGTGTGTTGTGAACGGACATGATATGGAGCAAATTGAAGCATGAAGGTGAGATCAGAGAGAAGGAGAAATTGAGAGAAACGTACAAGAGATAAAATTCAGAGAGAGAGAAAGAAAGAGAGTAAAAGAGAGAGAGAGAGAAAGAGATCGAGAGAGAAAATAGAGGAATCGCCTATCCTTATTTGCTCTGACCCCTCCATCCTCTCCTCATAATCAAGACTACCAAAACCCTTTAATACCACCCAAAGCTCACGATCTTCTATCTAATTATGTCTTCATTATGAGACTCCGGTGGCTTACCTTCAACGCTCTCTCTTTCTCTCATTCCCTCTCGTTTCCCCTATTTACTCCTTTCCTTATTTCTTCATTCTTTTTCTACCACTCAACCTGTCCTCACTCCTCTTCTCTCTCTCTCTTTCTCTCTCTCTCTCTCTCAATGTTTATTTTAACATATCTGACAATTCCACTCTAGTAAGAAGCTTCTTACTGATTCTGCAACAATTTTAGAAATAAATGTGCCAAAAAGGTTCTTGCAGCAATGCCTTTGGTTCCAAAAGGATATTGCAGTGGATGATTCTGTAGCATTTTAGCTTCCACATTTGCATTCCTTATTATTAGAAATGAAAAACTTAGTAGAGCACCAGGACTAAGCAGCTAGACCAAGCAATTTCATAATCGACTCTGTTAAGGTTCGGCTAAGGGTTCGGTTCAATTTCTGCTATGGTTAAGGTTGGGTTTGGGGTTAGGGTAAGGGCTAGGTTCAATTTACCCTATGTTTAGGTTAGAATCATATTTTGGTGCAGTAGGTAAAGTTTAGGTTATAGTTATGGTTAGGGAAGGGGTTAGGTTACATCTAGCAAATGTTTAGGTTACAATTAGGTGTAGGTGTAGTATGTTACGTTTAGGTTGAGGTTAGGTTAAGTTTAGCTTATCTTTAGGTTAGAATCAAGTTTAGGTGTGGTAAGTGTAGTAAGTTTGGGTTCTGGTTATGGTTAAGGAAGGGATTAGGTTTAGTATATGTTTAGTTTAGAATTAGGTTTAGGTATAGTTTAAGGTTTAGGTTGAGCCTAGCCTATGTTTAGGTTACAATTAGGTTTAAATGCCATAAGTGAGGTTTAGGTTATAGTTATGGTTAGGGAAGGGGTTGTGTAGGGGTTATGTTTAGCTTATGTTAAGGTTAGAATTAGATTTTGTGTAGTGGGTTAAGTGTATCAGGTTCAAGTAATAAAGTTTACTGATTGCTTTGAATCATTCTCTGTTCAAATCATTTGATTTATGCATCTCAGTAATTTGTGCACATGCATGAAGGTCAACCTATATTTAGTACAAATCCTGAAATGGTATTTTAGTCACATGTACAAAATCCTTTTGAGACCAGGCTGCACCCAAGACCAGGCACCTCTACTCTTCAGCACTGCTTTAACGAACAGCACTTTGTACAGCACTTTTATTTTTTAGATGGAAGGCTATCAAGAGAAAGAACACACACAATCAGGGACCACTGGTCTAATGGACATCTTAACATGAACAGATATAAACACATACCCGAGCCTTCGCAGTAGCACCCTCAGTTCTAAAGCGTGGGTGGTTAGGGCACTACTGAACTACACTGAATTCCAAGAGTTAATTTACCACTGGGTTTTTAACAGTGTGCTAATGCACCAGAGGCTTCATCAGTGAGTAACAGCAATAAAACACCACCTAAACCTGGAATGGAATGAAACCTGTTTAATAGGACTCTTAAATGAGATTGCTTGCGGGATGGAAATGTTACCGTTAAGAGCCCAGCAGTTGTGCGAACCACAATAGAACTCATTTTCTCCTGGCCTAAAACCTCTGCTGGATGCTAATGGCGTTCTCTACCTAAACAACCACCAGCTTTTTGCTACAGTGACTACCAAACCATGAGTCATGACCTTGAAAGCTCCAACGCATCAGTGTCTTATTTTATAGTTAAAACAATTACTCTTAAGAGATTTAGAAATAAAACAAATGATTAATACTGCATCACAGTATTCTATTCATGTTAAATCATATATTCTGTGAATCACAGATAAAGCAATAAATGAGAAAAGCAATCTTGCTTTGTTAATAAAGGAATGAAATAACCATTAATAGGCAAATGAGCCCTTCTTGTGCACAGTAATTAGAAATGCTGTATATGTAAACATCATGTTCTCTCTGCCTCTGCGTGGGATGCAACCTTTGTTCCAGTCAACTTAAAGGAAGATTAGAAACTTTAATAGATAGAAGGAAAACTCTTTCACTGGCTTGTTAATTGCACATTTGCTAATTGGCAAAGGGATAGGGCATGGCAGAAAACATATTACCGTTCTGGTAGTAAGTAATAACATGTTTAAATTGAAATGCAACATGTAAAGCTCATTTGTGTTCTCTTTAGCCCTCCTATGTCCTCTTACCTTGAAACATATTTTCTTACATTTCCTTTTCTAATAATTACTCAGTAACTTCAGGGACTTCTGTACAAACTGGTGGGGCTATTCTTTGGTTCTAGAAATTTGTAATAACACTTTTGGCCTGCCGCCGGATGTTGAAGGGGTTAATTATTTTTTGCTAGTCTCATTGTGAAGAAAATCTATTGATACATATTTTTCTTTAAATCTATACCTAGCGCAAGTTAAATGTAAAATACAATGCAGATCTGAGAAGGAAGATCGCAGATTGAAAATAAATATAAAACATCAGGGATGTCTCTTGGAGCCAGTTTTAAACAACTGCAGATTCCAGGATTGGCAGTACAAGCACAAGCTGTTGCAAATACAGGTACAAGTTATTGGGTTATGGTCAAATGGTCAGGAACAACCCAAGAACCACCAAGGCAAAGTCACTGTATGGATCTGAAAGATGCTGAAATAGCAGTGTCTGTCTACAGGCAAGCATAAACTGAAAGGCTGCTGTCCAGGAAAAAAGCCCCGGCTTTAAACTCTACACCTTCATGACCGTGATTCAGCTGACCACATGCACAGAGAACCGAGAACATGCGCAATGAACAGAAACATGTTAAGCATGGTGGTGGTAGAAACATGTTTGGCTCCCTGCGGACAAAGTGAATGGAATTATGCATGAAGTGAATGGAATTATGAAGAAGGGAGAACATTCTTCAGCATAACATCAAACCATCAACAAGATGGTTGACACTCGGACATAAAAGGCTGTTCCAACAGGACCCCGATTACATACAATGAACACTGTGGCACCCCAGGGCAGTGTACTAAGTCCTCTACTGTTCACCCTGCTGACTCATGACTTTGTTGCGAAACACAGTTCTAACAGCATCATAAAGTTCGCCGATGATACAACTGTGCTGGGTCTCATCAGTAAAGGCGACGAATCAGCATACAGAGAGGAAATGCAGCAGCTGACAGACTGGTGTACAGTCAACAACCTTCACTGGAATGTAAAGAAAACCAAGGAAATGGTTGTTGACAAGGCACGACCACTCTCCGCTCAACATCAACGGCTCCTCTGTGGAGATTGTTAAGAGCACCAAGTTGCTTGGTGTCCACTTAGCGGAGAACCTCACCTGGTCCCTGAACACCAGCTCTACAGCCAAGAAAGCCCATCAGCGTCTCTACTTCCTCCGGAAGCTGAGAAAGGCCCATCTCCCTTCACCCATCCTCACCCTCTTCTATAGAGGGACCATAGAGAGCATCCTAAGCAGCTGCATCACTGCCTGGTTTGGGACCTGCACAGCCTCTGACCTCAAGACCCTCCAACGCATTGTAAGGACAGCTGAGAGGGTCATCGGAGTCTCTCTCCCCTCCGTCATGGACATTTACACTGCCCGCTGCATCCGCAAAGCAACCAGCATTGTGGATGACTCCACCCACCCTTCACATAGACTGTTCTCCCTCCTGCCATCAGGAAGAAGGTACCGCAGCAGCTGGTCCAACACGACCAGACTCTGCAATAGCTTCTTCCCCCAAGCCATCAGACTTCTCAACTCAACTCAACTTCTGACCTGATGTCTTTTCTGCTACATGCACACTCTCTCTCTCTCTCTCTCTCTCTCTCTCTCTCTCTCTCTCTCTCTCCAACTATTTACCCCAGATAAAATGGGAAGCATTTTTGCACAAAGCATTTGCACTAATAACCTTACTACCTCACTGGACTCAATATTTATTACACACTGCATAATTTGCACACTACCCCCAATTATTTATTATCCTCTGTCTGTACTGTGTTGTTATGTCTGTCCGCACTTGTATTGTGTTGCACTTGTGTTTTGTATGCACTGTCTATGTTGCACCATGGTCCTGGAGGAACGTTGTTTCGTTTCACTGTGTACTCTGTATGTAGCTGAAATGACAATAAAACCCACTTGACTTGACATGACATATTAGAGGTGGCAGTGGAATTTGGAAACCACAGTAACGTTTCAAAATGTATGGATGCAGACTTAAAAGTTGGGTCTATGCCATGGAAACCAACAAATTGGACTGAATCCAAATATCCAGAACCAGAATTCTGCCAGAAGCTGACTGATGACTACCAAAAATGTCTTGTCAAGGTGCAACTTGCTAAGGTACACTATATGCATAAAATATTGAGACACCTACATAATACACATACAGGAGCATCCCACTCCAAATCCATAGATATTAATATGGAGTTGGTCCTCCCTTTGGAGCTCTAACAGTAAGTTTGAAACTCTTTGCAGTCACTGAGCCAGAAAAGCGATGGCATGCCTCAGCACCCCATAACCCCGCTCTTTGACTTTATGTGGTCTGCCACATTGTAGCAGGGAAGCTGTGGTTCAAAAATGTTTTCTTTCACAAATAAATGCTTGATTTTGTGCTGGGTTCTTGACTTTACACTCCTGTGGGAATGGGACAGAATAAGAGGTATGTCCCAATTTTGTCCATATGGTGCATATTTAATCACACATTATATGCCCTGCATTATTATTTTTACCTTGTATATATTTCCCAAATATCCACAGAAAATATACTATTACTGTCATAACATTGTAACAGTACTGTCATAACCTTGTATCTTCAAAATAGCAACTGAAGAAAAACACCTTCTTATCTTGTTTCTCAATTGATAGCTGTAATTATATGCATTTCTATTGGCCCTTTCATCATGAACCCAGCATATTTAAGCTCTGTTCCACATTAAGTACTAATATGTTTAGCAAATGGACAATAATTACTCTACAGACTGGGTTCTCATGGTAATTGATCTATCTCTGTGTTGGTATATGATACTTGTTAACCATCACTCCAAGAACTTTTAGGCTCTACAGGCAGAAGAGAAACCCTGTCTGTAACTGACACTACTGTCTGTCATACAGAGTGGAATGAATTGATCTATATTCAGGTGATGCTCAAAGTGCTGTGTAAGGGTCACAGGTAGACATTAGGCTGAAAATCATCTGCAGCTGTGTGCATCATGGCAGTGATCAACTAGGGCCATGAATTCTTCTTCTTGTTTCATAAACCACTTATTAAAGCAGCCGTGCTGAGGGGAATGGTATGTTATCCCTGAAGCAAAGCACAGTGGGTTGTCTGTATGCAAATGTGGGAATAGATGCAATGGTGAAAACAGGCCTTTGATCTTTGGTGTTCATTCATTTGGGGTTTGTGGGGGTGCATTCTTTAAAGGGAAGAAACATGTTTTCTTAAGAAAGTGAAAATCAAATAGTGTGTATTAGTCTTTCTTTATTCATCTACGTATTTATCTTTCTGTCTATCTTTCTATCTATCTGTTGATCTATTCTAAATGGACAAAACTATTGAGACACATACACAGTACACTTGCAGGAGCTTTTATTATTAGCATTTTTTTTATCAATAGGCATTAACAGCTTGGCAGCTCTAACAGCAGTTCTGGAACTGGCAGTTATCGAGTCAGCAGTTTTATGCACTATGCTCTTAGCACTCCATGACCCTGCTCTGTAACTTTACGTGGGCTGTCACTTTATGGCTGAGTTGTTGTGGTTCCTAAACACTTCCACTTTTCAATAATACCACTCACAGTTGATGATGAAAGATCTGGGGGGGGGGGTTCACAAATTGATTTGTTGTTGCAGTGGTCGCATCCTACTCCAGTACCACACTGGAGCTCATACTTTCACCAATGTTTAAAGGCAGGCTGCATTACCTGAATTCAATGATTAAGAGGTGTCCCAATACATTTGTCAATATGGTTTCCAATCTGTAAGAACTTTTATTATATATATTTAGATACAAAACATGGTCAGAGCAGCTTGGATGAATTTTGTCCCACTGTTCCTTTAAGAACTGCTTCAGGTCTTCTAAAGTGCTTGTCTGTCAACTTAAGCTGAAGCTAAAGCACAATTGGGTCTTGCAACAAGACAATGATCCAAAACACACAAGCAAGGCTGCACAATCTCGCAATGTTTAAAACATACAATATTTAAACTGGTTGGAATGGCTTAGGCAAAGTCCAGACCTTAATTCCACTGAAATCCTGTGGCAAGACCTGAAACATGCAGTTCATGTACACTGTTGTGTTTTCATTCTCTCAGGGTGCTTTTTATTAGGCTTTGGTCATTCAGTCTATTACACAGGGCAAAAATATTTTCACGGAACTGTGTATAAAGGTTTTGTAATGAACAGCTATTATGTACTACAGAAACTATCTCAGACCCGAGCCTCATGCCCCTGTAAGCATGGATAGAGGAGGAAGTTTTCCTCCTCGTCTCCTCAGAGGAGCACGCAAAGGGCAGATGTTAAAGGAATATAAAGGGCTCTGACAAATGCAGCATCTGCGCCGGCCCGCGCTATGCATTTTTTATAAGCCGCTAATCCATTCCTTGTATAATTCAATATAAATCAAATTACCAGGCAACGACGCTGTCACTGACTATAGTAATTAGATAGAGAAGCTGTTGCCATCAGCGCTGCATGCCTTAAGGACGAAAGGGAAAGTGGAGAGTGACATCGTATTTACACTTGCATTTTCTCCAATTCGCCGGTGGATGAAATGCAGGTATTGAATTGCCCAGCATGTCCTCAGAGAGAAAGGGATGAGGGATTTCTGTCTTATTTTGTATGGCAATTACTGGTGAGAGGTTTTTCGGGAGCACATTTGTTAATTTAGACTCTTTTATACCCTTCTGCCTGTTGACTGTTGAGAGCACAATAATAAAGAAATGTGAATAATGAAACGCGGTTCCTGTACCTTTTCAAAATTCTAAAGCCTTTCCATTTCTTCTCCAACACTCCATCTCTTTTTGTCCAGACTTTAATAAAAGCAGACTTTACCACTTTACTAGATTTAAACATCTTCCACGGGACAATAGCAACTACTTTCAGTGCACATCAGCTAGTCATTCAACATTAGTTGCCATCACCAGTGCTAACAATCGTATTCTGTAATTTATTGTGAATTATTTATGACTCGTAGTTTATTGAAACAAGAAAAACAATCATTTAAAAGTGCAGATTCTAAACATTCAATATATACCACACTTATGTTTGCAAGTAGAAGAGAAAGTCTTTTATAAGGATTTGAATTTAAAGGTTTGTTGCTGCACTCCTAAAATAAAGGTGCTTCAACTTTGAGTCATTTTAAAGGAGCACAAGAGCCACTTTTTTCTACCCTAAAGAAACATGTTTGTAAAATAAACATTTCCCAACTCCCATTTAATGTAATGTCTTGATAATAATAAAGACAATGCTTATATAAGTTGGGTTATATATTTATGGCTGTTGTGCAAAACGTCATATACAGAACCATGACACCGCAAAGAACCACCTGCATTTACAATTTATTTCTCCAAAAGAAAGCACCCAACTTTTAAAAGACTAAACCAGACATTTTCGCATAAAAACAGTCGGTCAAGCCAAAAATGTAATATGCAAAACAAACCAGGTCAAGACCAATAAGAGCAGTAGATGACACATAGGACTAAGAGAGACTAAGAGAGTATAGTCGGTACACAGGCAAAGGTGCAAATCCAAACAAGTTGTAGGGCCCAAACAGGACAAACATCAATAAGATCTAATGAAATTCATATATAGACAACTAAAAATGAACCCCAAGAAATCTGTTACATTTGAAAAATACATTTTGTACATATTTTATGACTCACAGTATATCTCCCATATCTCCCGTCCTATTTTGCAAAATACACACAACCTGTGAATTGAGAAAACAGCATACAGCTACATTCATGCTGCTTTATTATTATTATTATTATTATTATTATTATTATTATTATTATTATTACTATCAGTAAGCTTCTAAAAAACTACAAGGACTTCTGTACAAACCGGTGGGGCTATTCTCTGGTAGTAGAAGTTTGTGATAACACGTTTGGCCAGTCTGCGGCACATTGGCTGTTGAAGGGGTTAGGGTTAGAATTAGGGTTAGGTGAAGTAGGTTAAGTTTATGTTTAGGTTGAGGTGCAGGTTTAGGTAGTAAATTACACTGTTTGCTTTGTAACATTCTCTGTTCAAAAGGGTCTAACAATTTTTAGTGCACATTATACAAATCCTGAAGAGATCTTTTAGTCACGCAAATTCCTTTTGAGACCATGATGCAAACACAGAACCACTTAGTATACAAAGTGGAAAACAATGGCAATTATTTGACACAAAAAGAAAAAAACGCATTTATAATAACACAGACATTCATTCTAGGTAAATGTGTTAGTATTCGGGGGAATAGCAGTTCCTCAAAGGTTTTCTTTGAAAGTAATGGTTATATATTAAACCACAAAACCTCAAAGAACCATCCGAATACTTACGTGGCTTGCTTGGTTTGATAGCTGGTCATTGGTTCTTAAAGGAACCTTTATAGGTTATTAGTTCTTTATAGCAGTCATAAGGGTTCTTAGTCAAACTATATATTTTCAGAACTATGTAGAACCTTTTTGCTTAAAGTGTTTAAAAGGGTGTGTGTGTGCAGCAGGGATGGATTGATAATTCCTGAGCCCCTGGGCAGGAACTTCAACACTATTCCAGGTGGCTTCTTATCTGAATTTCCTGTTCCACCTTAATTACATTTAAGTGCCTGTATGGACAATATTATGTATCAGCTGCAGCATTTAAGATGGAACGGGAAATTTGAATAAGACACTGGTAACTACAAAGCCAACTTCAGCAGCATGGTGCTGGGCATGTCTGCTATAGCCTACAACCTTTTAAGTCAGTTTGTCCACATTTTGGAAGGTTCTGACCAAGGTGTGGAGTGGAATGCACACTTAATGCAGACTATCTAAATGAATCTTTATGCTGAACTCCAGCCCATCACTCACTTTTTTTCTAGATAAATATCAGTTATGAACTATATCTGCTGCTTACTACAAACCAGATTACAAAAAAGTTGGGACACTAAACAAATTGTGAATAAAAACTGAATGCAATGATGTGGAGATGGCAAATGTCTATTTTATTCGTAATAGAACATAGATGACAGATCAAAAGTTTAATCTGAGTAAATGTAACATTTTAAAGGAGAAATATGTTGATTCAAAATTTCATGGTGTCAACAAATCCCAAAAAAGTTGGGACAAGTAGCAATAAGTGGCTGGAAAAAGGAAATTGAACATATAACGAACAGCTGGAAGACCAATTAACACTAATTAGGTCAATTGACAACATGATTGGGTATAAAAAGAGCTTCTCAGAGTGTCAGTGTCTCTCTGAAACCAAGATGGTAAGAGGATCACCAATTCCACCATTGTTGCGCAGAAAGATACCAGAATGGTGTTACCCAGCGTAAAATAGCAAAGACTTTTAAGTTATCATCATCAACCATGCTTAACATCATCAAAAGATTCAGAGAATCTGGAACAATCGCTGTGCGTAAGGGTCAAGGCCGTAAAACTCTACTGGATGCTCGTGATCTCCGGGCCCTTAAACGTCACTGGACCTCAAACAGGAATGCCACTGTCAAGGAAATAACAGAATGGGCTCAGGAATACTTCCAGAAATCATTGTCAGTGAACACAATCCACCGTGCCATCCGCCGTTGCCAGCTGAAACTCTACAGTGCAAAGTGGAAGCCATTTCTAAGCAAGCTCCACAAGCTCAGACGTTTGCACCGGGCCAGGGGTCTTTTAAAATGGAGTGTGGCAAAATGGAAGACTGTTCTGTGGTCAGATGAGTCGCGATTTGAAGTTCTTTATGGAACACTGGGACGCCATGTCATCCGAACCAGAGAGGACAAGGATAACCCAAGTTGTTATCAACTCTCCGTTCAGAAGCCTGCATCACTGATGGTATGGGGTTGCATGAATGCTTGTGGCATGGGCAGCTTGTTCTAGAACAACATATGCTCCCATCTAGGCATCATCTCTTTCAGGGAAGACCCTGCATTTTTCAACAAGATAATGCCAGACCACATTCTGCAGCAATCACAACATCATGGCTACGTAGGAGAAGGATCCGGGTACTGAAATGGCCAGCCTGCAGTCCAGATCTTTCACCTATAGAGAACATTTGGCGCATCATAAAGAGGAAGGTGCGACAAAGAAGGCCCAAGACGATTAAACAGTTAGAGGCCTGTATTAGACATGAATGGGAGAGCATTCCTATTTCTAAACTTGAGAAACTGGTCTCCTCTGTACCCAGACGTCTGTTGAGTGTTGTAAGAAGAAGGGGGGATGCCACACAGTAGTAAAAATGGCCTTGTCCCAACTTCTTTGGGATTTGTTGACGCCATGAAATGGCAACATATTTCTCCTTTAAAATGTTACATTTACTCAGATTAAACTTTTGATCTGTCATCTATGTTCTATTCCGAATAAAATATTGACATTTGCCATCTCCACATCATTGCATTCAGTTTTTACTCACAATTTGTTTAGTGTCCCAACTTTTTTGGAATCCGGTTTGTATATCTGTTGACGGCTAAAATGCCTTTCAGATATAGGTTTAGTAATCCTAGAACAATCAACTAAGGTAATAAACATTATTTTTGTGTCTAGTACTGTAAACTGATCCTTAAACTGGATCTGAGTAAATGTAACATTTTAAAGGAGAAATATGTTGATTCAAAATTTCATGGTGTCAACAAATCCCAAAAAAGTTGGGACAAGTAGCAATAAGTGGCTGGAAAAAGGAAATTGAGCATATAACGAACAGCTGGAAGACCAATTAACACTAATTAGGTCAATTGACAACATGATTGGGGTATGATAATGTAGTTCCAATTTTCTACAGAAGAACATGACAGGTGTGTCTTGGTTGATTGACTGCATCTGGGGTAAGTAAAGACGACCATTTGTGTTGGACCCAAATGGATTTTGGCCTCCATCTTTAACCCATCTGTGCACTCATATACACACTACTGAGCAAACACACACAGTGGGCAGTGAGCACACATGCCCGGAGCAGTGAGCAGCCATCGCTGCAGCGCCTGGGGAGCAGTAACAGGGTTTAGGGCCTTGCTTAAGGACCCAACAGTGGCAGCTGAGTGCTGAGCCTAGGTATCAATCCCACAACCCTGTCATCAAAAAACTGCTGAGCCACCACTGCCCTACAGAAGGTACTGCAATACCAGGCCAATGCATGGAGCGTAAGGTGCAAGCTCCTCTTCCATCTCTCGGGTCCAAAAATCTATTCAATATATAGTCCTCATATAGAGGGTGTATCTGGTATTAAACTGATTGATTGCAGAGAATTGTTTATAATAAGTGTGATATGTTAGTGTTGTGTAAAGTCACAGGACACTGGAACGCCACAGAAGATCCAGAATAGCTAAGAAAGCTGTAGAGCTTGAATGTAAAGCATATCACGGCTGCACTGAAGCACTGCATTAGTTAGTTTTTGATGATATTCTCAATGCAGTTTCTTTCTGTATTGTTTACCCCAGTAAGTAAACTCTGCCTGGTGTAGGCTTCCCCTCCTATAGAATGCTTTGATCCATCTTACTGGCCTAAGCTCTGGCTTCGGTTATCACCCAGCTGTTGTACTCAGAGTTCAGGGAAGAATCTGTAATCAGGATAAAGATTTCAAAGTGAACAGTAAATAAAACACGTTTGCTGGCTGGCGACCTGGACCTCCTTAAGAAGCACCAAAACAACTCCAATAAAGTACGGCCAAATGAGACAAAATCTGACTGTGGGGCAAATGTCTGAACTGCATAGTTTACCTCCACAGCTCAATTCTTGAGGGTAATGTTGTCATCATCTTAACTGACCAAGTCTGTAGCACCTGTCAGCTTTCCCAACCACTCGAGGCAACTTCAAAGTCCAGCCGGACGTAGGCAAGGAAACAGCGTCGCGCCTACCTTTCAGCCGAGTTCAAACAAAGGTCTCTCTCTTTTCTGTTCTCCTTATTAATGTTTAATGTTACAATCTGCTGCTGAATATTTATTCTGTTGGCGAGTTGAGTCTAGCACTGGGAGAAACGCATCGATTACCTTTCTACACCATCACTGAGTAAAAATGACTAAAATAAGAGAAAAAAAAAGGCGTGAAACTCTTCCAACCTACTGTCAAGAGTCAGTGAAAGCACACTGAAAGAAACATCAATAGTGGAGGAGCTTCCTTCTCTGGTGCTTGCCCTGTTCCACTCCTCTAAATGGCTGTGTTGACCTCTTCATGATTCATTTCTTCATACGCTATTCAAGGCAACACTGCGGCATGCTGGCCCCACAATGGCCTTGATATTCACAACCAATGTGCAAGGTTTGATAGTGGTGGTTTCTGCTGTCTTCTTGATAAATGGAAGGTCATAAATTATTACGAGTGCACAAAATGCTAAGGCAAAAACAGGGCTTTCAAAGATCCCCCCCCCCCAACCATAAACAGGGCCAATGCAAATGTCAGCCTCGAATCGTCCCTCAATTGGAGTAGTGATGAATCACTACTAGGCCAAGCAGGGTCAAGGATGGTGTGTAATATCTCAGAGATAGCTGATAAAGGTCCAAGTTTGAAGAATAGGCAGGTGGAAGATCAGAATAAACTTGAATGGTTTTTCATTGGTCATTTCTTAACAAAACAGCACTTTAACCAGTTGATTTCCAATGTGCATGCAGAATGACCACTATGGGGTTTGTGGAACATATGGAAAACACCAAACCATCTTGTCAAAATGGCTTTAGGATGAGTTTAATCTCCAAGAGATTCATTTGAGACTCTAATTGAGAACTGACTAGATGATTGGATGACTGTTAAAATAACACATAATAAGGAAGGTTTTATGATTTTATTTATTTTAGGAAACACGACATTAGCTAAGTGCAGGAAAGGTTGCTTAAGTATTTCTCAATTATTTTATTTGAATTAAGGCTGCCAAGAAAATACTTAGCAAGATAAAAAAAGGTGCCACATGAGGTTCTTTAAGGTGATGAATTACAAACAGCTGCTTTGCTAGGCCTCATGCTAAATCAGAGTACACAGCAGCTCCACTAGCTTCTGCTGCTAAAGCTGGACCACGTTGCAATGCTAGCACCTCCCACAACACCCTATTCCAGGCAAGAAGTCTGCATCTGCAATGCATCACTAAATTAATCCAATACTGGCTGCTCACATCAAAGTCACTACATACGACATTGTCACACAGCAGGGAAGCGAGAGTGATGTTCAGTGTTTAATTCAAGTTGTGGCATCTGTCACCCTGTGTGATACAAAACAGGCCTGGGTGAGAACAACTAGACTGCCCTGTGCCAATCCCGAAGACATGGTTCAGGCACGTAGGCACAAGCTGCTAATTAGCTGCTAGCTTGTTTTTCTTTTTTAACAGTCAGGTTAGAAACATCAGATTGATTGTGAAATAAATCTCAGATTTATTTGTCATGCTAACACATTTGATAAGTAAAAATAAATAAATATTATAATAAATAAAATAAAAGTTACATTTAAGTTAAATTGAAATTAAAAATAAAATATAAAAATATGAAAATATAGAAATATAGAAATAAAAGAAGCAAGAAAATATACAGATGGAATAGTGTGTGTCTGTATATATATATATATATATATATATATATATATATATATATGTATGTATACATATGTACATATTTATCTGAATGTGATTGTATGTGTGAGTTAAAAGAAATATTTGCATTATTGTCCGTAGTGAGTTGTCCGTGAGCCATAGTTGTGTATTGTAGTGAGTGAGGGTCCAGTTTGTGTATGTAGATATTTTAATTTAGTGTCCTAGTCCCTGTCACCATTCAGGGCACGGATGGCTTGTGGAAAAAAGCTCCTCCTCATTCTCTCTGTGTTAGCCTTCAGGGTTCTTCTTGGCCTTGGTCCAACACCGCTTCTTGTAGATGGACTGCAGGTCAGGAAACTCCATCCTAGTGATTCGCTCTGCTGAACGTCTCACTCATCGTAGCGCTTGCCTGTCCTGCTTTTTGCTGTTCCCAAACCAGACTGTGATGTTCCCCGTGAGGATGCTCTTGATGGTGCAGGAGTAGAAGGATCGTAGTACCTTGGAGGGCAGTCTGAAGTCCCTCAGTCGTCTCAGGTGGTATAGGCGCTGACGAGCCTTCTTCGTTATGGTGTTGATGTGGCAACTCCATGACAAGTCCTGAGAGATGGTCACTCCAAGATATTTGAAGCTTTCTACCCTTTCCACTGCCGTTCCACTGATGTGGACAGGTTGATAGCTCCTCTGCTGTTTCCTGCTAAAGTACACAATCAGCTCCTTCGTTTTGCTGGAATTTAGCTGGAGATTATTCTGGCACCAGTTCTCCAGGGTTCTAATCTCAGGGTTCTCTGTGTCGTCAGAAAACTTAATGATGTTGGTGGAGCTGGAAGTGGCTTTGCAGTCTGAGGTGTACAGCGAGTACAGCAGAGGGCTAAGTACACAGCCCTGAGGGGCTCCAGTACTGAGGGTGAGGGTGGGTGAGACATGCTTGCCTACCCGAACAGCTTGTGGTCTGTTTGTGAGGAAGTTGGAGATCCAGTCACATATGGATGGGTGGAGACCTAGATCTTCCAGCTTTGTGGTGAGTCTTGAGGGAATAATAGTGTTAAATGCTGAACTGTAGTCCACAAACAGCATTTTAGCATAATTACCCCTCCCAGCATCCAGATGTGTCATCGATGTGTGGAGAAGGTAAGCGATGGCATCATCTGTGGAGCGGTTTGGACGGTATGCAAACTGAAACGGGTCCAGGGTGTCGGGCAGTGCGGATGTGATGAAATCTTTCACCAGCTTCTCAAAGCACTTCATCACGACTGATGTGAGGGCGACTGGGCGGTAGTCGTTGAGGCAGGCTGGCTGTGGTTTCTTTGGGACAGGAACGATGATGGACTCTTTGAAGCACGATGGAACAATCCCCTGCATCAGTGAGAGATTAAAGATGTCCATGAATACCGGGGCTAGCTGGTCTGCACAGGCTTTTAGGACTCGACCAAAGATGCCATCGGGTCCCGCAGCCTTCCTGGTATTCACTCTCCTGAACACCCGCCGTACATCTCTCTCTGTGATGGTGAAGGCTCTTTGTTCTCTAAAGTGCTCCTCTATATCAGCTGTGCCGGTGTTACTGTAGGTAACGTTGCCGGCTGCAGCATCAAAGCGAGCATAAAAGGTGTTTAGCTCGTTAGCCAGAGATAAGTCTGCACTTCCCAGTCCACAGGGTGGGCTCCTATAGTCCGTTATTGTTCTCAGTCCCTGCCACAGGCTCCTAGAGTCGTTTTGCTGGATCTGGGACTCTAGTTTTCTCCCATAGCGCTGCTTCGCCTCCTTTACCGCCTTCCTTACTCCATATGACGCAGACTTGTATTCCTGCATATCTCCGCTGATCAGTCCCGTGTTGTAGGCAGCAGTGCGGGCATTCAGAGCCTCCCGGATGCTTTTATCCACCCAGGATATTGGGAAATGTTTTGACTGTAGATTTCTGGACTGTGTCGTCTGCTACTTTCCCGATAAAACCCACAACCGCTTCCTTAAACATGTTTACGTCATTGGAGCTGCGCCGGAACATGTCCCAGTCCTATATGTTTCCAGATTTATTTGTTTTCAGGGTTCTTTGACTAATGAAAACGTTCCAGAAGTCATAAGGAGTGTCCAAAACTGCATCATTTTTACTACATAGTGCATTACGTTGAAGTTCAGCTATTTTGTAGAAAATTTCAGAGCACTGTAACAAGCCTGCAATGCACTGTAATAAACAGTATACAAAGGGCGCACACTAAACAGACATGAAATACCTATAATCCACTGTGCTGTTTGGTTTGAAGATTTAACACACACACATAACTAGATGTCCCAAATAGTTCAATACCTCAACAAATTATGTTACCTATTAAAGTGCCCTGTATAGTGCTCTGGATTTTAGGGGATAGTGAATAGGGCGCAGTTTCAGGCACCGCTTTGGTTAGGGTACTGGACTGACCAAAAAGTCAAACAGAAACAGTACAGAGCACATTTTTCAGTAGGAATACATTTTACACTCTGGCTAACCTCAAACACGACCTCAAAACATTTTGAAAAGAATAGTGTAGTGAATAACTGCTTGGCCTAATGACTGATTTTCCAAATATTCTGGTTCTATGTCTATATTTATTTTAACCAAACATCCCTTGAGCTAATACAGTAATGGAAAGGTTGTTGAGATGACCTCAATGATGTTTATTAACCCCTTAAATAACCTATGGTCCACCGGTGGGACGAAAGTGTTATTACAAACCTATATTACCAGAGAATATCCCCACTAGGCACACAAAGGCAAATTGTATTTCGTACTCTCACTAGGCCCGGTTCCCTTATACTGTGCCCAAGCATGAATGTCCCCCATATCCATTCCCCCGCTGGTCTGCCCTCACATTGCGCTTAACGTTTCGAGCAAGAGCACGCTTACATCATCACTATGTATCACTATGTAGGTTAAAGAAAAGCACTACTTACCAATCTGTGTGGTCTGCCCAATGTGGACTGACGCACAGAACCTCAATTTCGCATTGTTCAATTTAGAGTGGTTTGCTGATACACAGATTGATCAATTCTGCAACAAATCAAGTCAAGTCAAATGTATTTGTATAGCGCTTTTTACAACTGCTGTTGTCACAAAGCAGCTTTACATAATCAGACAGAAAAAAATAATAAATATATAACATAAGAAGACATAAAAAATCTAAGACCCTCAGTGAGCAAGCCAACCGCGACAGTGGCAAGGAAAAACTCCCTCAGAGCTGGAGGAAGAAACCTTGGGAGGAACCAAGACTCACATGGGGGACCCATCCTCCTCTGGTCAGACACAGCGAAGTTATGTTAATCGTGTTGGTCTTATACGATTTTTATACCGGCCACTACACTGACGCCATCTCTGATGTCCAAGCTCGGGCACAGTACACATCTATGGTGATTGATAATCACGCTTGAGTCGAACTGAACCGTGCCCGAGTTCACCTCTTCAAGCGGGCCTGGGCACAGTTCACACTGATCAAGCGACCAGCATTTGGATGTAAAACTTGCTCGAGCATGGTAGGGATCACATAGTGTGATTAAACCCTTACATAACTTTTAATGGTTCTATAAAGCACCAAAAAGGGGTTATGAGTTATTGTTGTGAGTCAAAGAGCCTTATTCAATATTGTGTGTACCCAAAGATTCAATGTTAGGACTTTCTTGGGAACATAGGAATGACCCCCAGCCAGAACACACACATAACAGATGCTGAGAAAAGAGTCATTCAGTTCAAATGAGAGCATATTGAGATGCCCTGAAGCATTTTGACATGTTTCAATTTAGCCCTAAAACAGGGCACACATCCAACTGATCGTCCAACCATGGCAGATTATGGACCAGTACCCAGGTAAAACTCTGACAGCCATAATGAATTCTTTAGACGAGGTGAAAACCAACTACAACCCTAGCTAATGCAATCGGACAGGAAGCAGCAGTTTGGATGCTCAGATCCTTTCCTCTTTAATGGTGAAATATTCAAGGCATCTCATTGAGAAGCTGTCGGGCTAATCGCTAAGCAGAGTCATGCTAGCACACCTTTAACGTAGCAGCCTGCTGCCGCCTGGGTAATCACTATCATCAATTTCAATTTAGCTCAGGGAAATTCAACAGTTCCTGAAGAATTCAATATAGCGTTCCAATATAGCGTACGAGCTGGGTGGTTACTGAGGCTTATTACAGGCCTGGCTCAGCTTGGTTCAAAACTGTTCCAAGCTATTCAAAAGATTAGCCCTGGGTTTTAAAGCCACTTTGCAGCATATTGTCGCTGTCACAACAAAACCACATCATTCTGAAATGTAAATTAAATGGGCATTCTGTCCTAAAACTGCTATCTACATTCTCTCTAGAACCTTTTAAAATTCGGCCTGTGTTTTCGATATGTATGTTACCAGGTTCCTATGTTCTCAGGATTTCATAGCTTATGAAAAAGTTCCAAAGGATAGGATTAGTTAACCCCTTAACACTCCAAGGCTTATTACACACCACAGAGTATTACTCAGTAACAACAGGTGCTTCTGTACAAACTGGTGGGGCAATTCTTTTTTATTAGAGGTCTGTAATAACACTTTCAGCCCACTGATGGTCTGTAAGCTTTTTAAGGGGTTGGCCAATGATAATGATATAGAAGCATCGATCTGATGAAGTAGTTCTTAATGGTTTCTTATGTAAAAGAAATAGTTCTATATAGAATCATGACAACTCAGGACTTTTTGAGTAGTTCAGTGCTTAAGTGGAAAAAATAATATCTTGTACTTTGAAGAACAATTCAATAATGGCATTAAAAAGGTTCCACCATTGACAAATGAGTCAGAAATGCTTTATAGAATCTTTTATTGTCTAGGGCATAATAAATACAGATGCAATTCTCAGCTTTCTAGCAATAAAGTAAGATGTCTAGCTTTTTTCTGCCTTGGCAAGCCAACAAAAGCAAAAAAAACTGTGTTTCCTACTGTTAAACTTGACAGTCTCACTGTAGTAGGGCTGGGCGATATGGTAAAAATGTATAATGTAAAAACACGACATTTAAAGACAGATACACAATATTTATCACACAAAAAACGACTATCCAAATGCTCCCCTATACTGAATGCAGTGATTTCTATATGTTTTTTTTAAGTCCATCCAATTAAACAGCATTAATTACACTCTCTGTAGTGAAACGTGCAGTTGGTCAGTGTTCTGATGGTATTGACAAAACATACTAATAAAAGCATATCATTGCTGTCCAATGAAAACATGTCTCCAAAATGGTGACAATGTTCTGATAAAATAAAAAAAAATATAAGTATAAATTTAGATAAAGAAATATAATTTAGAGCATTTTTATTGTCCATTCTTCCAGATTTATTCACACAGTGTCTAGAGCAGCTGCAGGGTTCAAACCATGGAGAGAAAAAAAAGGAATGGAAATAAATGAAAATACATGGCTTTCAGTGGACAGCAATGATATTGTGTATCACAATAACAGAATGTATTTTTATTTTATCAAATACCTTCATATTGCCCTCCTCTATGCTGTACATACTAATAGGACACCACTGTAGGAGGACAGTAGGCATGCTTACAACTGATGGTTGCATTTTTTTATGTCACTTTACTTGGAATACAAAAGTTGTCTGTTTAGCCTTTAAGGTTTAATACCTTAGTTCAGTATAGAATCTGAAATTTGTGATATTAACACTAATCACATTTATACTAATGCTACACAGAAAGGCTACACACTGCTCTAAATAGCCAAGCTGGTAAGGCTAACTGTATTCACACACACACACACACACACAGATACGCATCAATACTTTGCTAGATCTAATCTGCTCCGGAGGAGCCTGCTCACCAGCTCAAGCAGGTCTGGCCCTGTCTCTGTGCACTTACTCCTATTTATTTCAATGCATAAAACTGCGATTCCTTTTTCTCCTGCATCTCAGTTCACTTTTCTCGAACCACAGGAGAGAAACGTGTCTGCACTACCTAGAAAAGAAGGCCGCCGCATCTCATGAGCGTCTGACAAGCGCAACGGGCAAACGCGAGCTTTTAATCCAACACGTGTGCCGGTATTGCTGCAAATGCTCAGAGGACACATAAGGCTTTTGTTGGTCCTACAGGACTTGCTTT
Source organism: Salminus brasiliensis (assembly GCF_030463535.1). NCBI lineage: Eukaryota > Metazoa > Chordata > Actinopteri > Characiformes > Bryconidae > Salminus > Salminus brasiliensis. Next base: position 33,561,051 of record NC_132878.1, read on the forward strand.
TAAAAGGTTGCAAATGGCTTTCTGTTGTTCGAAAAAGATCTGTGACCCACTGGGCCTGGGAAAGCAGGCAGCCCAGGAAATGCACACAAGTCATCTTTGTCGAGAATCGTTTAGGAGTCTCAACACAGTGCCCAGACAAGAGCCTAAAAATCCACCCAAGAAATGGACTTTGATGTTGAGGAAAAAAAGATTAGTGACAAATGTTTTAACTTTGGAAAGGAAGTAACACTTTCCCACTGCTTTTTTAGACACCCCCCCCCCACCTTGTTGGTATACAGTTAAAGACTGTAGTCCATTGGTTGATAGTTTGTGTTATTCATCCTCTAGCCCTTCATCAGTTGTCAGCGTCTGACCACATTTGGCTGGATATTTTTAAGTGGTGGACCTACTCTCAGCTGAGCAGAGTCATGTATAAATACCTCAGAAGAACAGACACAAACTGAGCCAACTTTTCTCTGGTTGACTGGGTGATTTCTAGATTGCCGGCATCTGTTACTTGCCACAGATACAGATTAAAGGAGCTTCACATGATTACAATCTGATTACTTATCATTTCAAAAAGTAATAAGCCAATTTTTGTCCAGTCCATTTTGGCCATGCCATACTATGTAAACATGCTCAAGAGAACCTTTTAAAAATGGCTCTGTGTTCCTAGAAGTATATGTTTCCAGGTTTCTATGTTCTCAGGGTTGAATGACTTTGAGTTCCAAAGAAAGAGTTCCAAAGTTCTGAAGTGATCACCCTACTGAAAAAAACCTTGCTGGTGAAGTTGGTTGACCAACATGTTCTTGCTGGTTTAGTTGATCAACCAGTATGGTCATGCACGGAATCTTGGTGGTGAAGATGTTTGACCAGCATTTGGCTTTCTCTGCTTTTTTAATGCCACAGCATTTGTAATCACAACAAATTTCTGGGAGAAGTGGTACTTTTTGTAAAAGATGTTTGGTGGGGTGATTATTCTTGTTTTAATGTATATATATATATATATATATATATATATATATATATATATATATATATACATGCTAACTGTGGACTTACCCACTATCCATAAACTAAAACAGACATGCTTGCCTCAAGATACCTTACTAACAGTGTACTAACTAGGAACTAGCATGCTAACTGCAAACACACACACACACACACACACACTGTGAGCCAATGTGTGTCAGTGTACCGGATGTGGAGCATTAAGCTATTTCATTTGCTCCGTTCATTTGAAGGCATTGGTAGAACCATAGCTAGTAGCTATGATACTCATGCATTTTGCAGTTGCTAATATGTCTGCTTGAAGTTTCTGATGAAGGCCCTGCAACATGCTTGCTGTTTGAAGTGTATTAAAACTTAAGGGCGTATATGACGGTCCCTATTTCAGTTTCTCCTCTCATTCTATTCTCATATATTAGTATCCATAGTAGTTACAGTACAAAATACTATGTTTTAAGATGACGAATCATAAGCCGAACAATTAAATCCAGTATAATAACAACTTGGGTGATCTTCAAGTCATTTAGGGCAGCAGCTTTATGTGCAAATTGGACTTCCCCTACAGGTGAGGAGTGTAATTCACTTTTACTTGACTGCAGTACATACAAATCATGCCTTTGGCCCCTACTTAGGGTATACATGCATTTTACAAGCTGATACACAAGATTCAGAACTGTAGAACTGAAAGAAGCAGGGGGAAAAGTCATGTTAGAGTAAAATCACAGGATTTTACAGAAATATCATGGGATGTCTAATGCAACTCCATCAGTGCAGCTCCACCAGTGTTACATATTCCAGTGGCTGGCATACCTAGCCTGGAGTAGCAACGACAGAGCTGCCATTCTTCCAATTGCAAGTGTGTGGACCATCCCAATGATTTTGAAGCTTGAAGTTTTTTTAAGGTAAAAAGGCGACATGACGCTCCTTTAAACTAACTAAAACATATCAACGCAGGGCTTCAACAGAAGCTGGGTTGATTTGAAAAAGGAAAAGAACACTGCTGAGACAAACCCGTCTCGTAACGTGAGCAGTCATAGCCAGGCGCAGGTGCTCTGCAGCTGATCTTTCTTTGAAAGAGGTGTGAAAACGCCACGAGCCAGAACTGCACAGGCAGTCCAAGAACGTAACAACAGATAAATCAGGTTATGAATATGAGGATAGGTCAGACAGACGCGTGACATTTCATCTGTTTCCTCCTCCTGTCCTCCTGCCAAACACGCAAGCTGTCACGTCGGAAATAACGCCGTTATCACTGTTTGAATAAGCCCCGTAACCTTTCGAGTTAAATATCAGTAGATTGAAATTTATTGGAGAAGAAATTGTCGGAATATGTCACATGACATATCTGATCCCGTTCAAACAATACAGTGGGTAGTTTGTAAAAAAGATGATGATTTTTTGCCCAAAGAGGGAAGAATCTGTGTGTTTGTGTGTGTTTGTGTGTGTGTATGTGCAGGTTAACCTACTGCATTATAACTCGCTGCGCTACAAACTGCTCCATCACACCAGGTCGAAGCCAAAGCATAGCTAAGGCCTTATCTACATGTGGGGGGTTGAGCTGATAAAACCTGGTGTTCTCACACTGTATATGGAGGTGTAGCCTGTCGGAGGTATAGATGAAGAGCTTTTTGACTCCGCTTGGCCCCCAAAGCCCCTCTACAGCAGGGAACAGCACCACAGCAGCTTGAATAATGCACTCTCTAGCACAACAGGACACGGCATCAATCATTCACCGCAAATCAAAGCCTGCCAGTGCTATTATTTTATGATGAGCTCTGGACATGGAGGAGAGCGAGAGAGAGAGAGGCAGAGAGGGGGGAGAAAAGTTCATTTAATCCTCAGTTCCTCTGTGGCGGTAGCAGCTGAGGCAGCAGCTAGTCAAGCAGCCTGACACACCAAGCTGACTGTGCGCCACCATCAGGCCGTTGTAGCTACTGTGGTGTTTCCTGAGCTGCAGGCTCCAGTCGGCCCACGCCAGTGCCCATTTGGCTGTGTGATTACGTTGAATCGGAAGTGAGTAAAGGTCTTATAGCAGCAAAGATTGATGACACACACACTCTGAAAAATGAATGCTCCTACATAGTCCTTGACACACAAGACCCCAGGTCATGGAGCATATGTACACACTAAGCTCCAAGCCCATGGGACCATATACACATATGCACATTAGACTACTCCAGCATTCCAGTACTGTATTCTCCAGTATTTCCTATAATGCTCATTACCTCCACTCTATACTTTGTTAATATAACATCTGTGATACTGTTAACAACACTTACAACACAATATATGGACAAAATTATTGGGACACCTCCTCATTTGACACTTTTGGACATAAATGGTATGTAATGTTTATTATTTAAAATGTATTATTATGATATATAGTCTCGACTTGACTGCCATAAGGTCTTGGTTTTGATTGACTGCCTCTTAAATGGTCTTAATTACAACACCAGCCCACACTTTCCAGAAATGGACACATGCTGTTGCATGGTTATGCTGAGGGTGTCAGCAGACTCCCTCTTCATTTACTGTTGTATAGAAATGGTGGGCTAGTTTGATTCAATGGCATTAAAAAGTCACGGCCTAGATGTTCAAGAGAACAGCTATCCCACTAGCATCAGAAATGGAGTCTGTAGCAGTGCTCAAGCAACAAGTCTATAAGTATATTTCAAAGCATGTAAGTGTACGTGTTACCACAAGCCTGTAAAAGAACAAACCTAAACCATGTTCTTCTCTAAAGGCATGAATTCCCCTACACTGTGCTGTTTGCTATCTGCCTGTGTCTGCTCTCTGAGCATCGGCGTTTCTGTGTGAGAGAGAGTGTGACTCATACTCAGCAGTCAGGAACACTGTCAGTCTCTTTGAGAGACAAATTGACTCATTTTAGAGGGCGATGGATGAATACACAGAGCTGTCAATCATTTCCGGTTGGTTTGGAGCTGAAACAGAGACTGATTCTCACTCAGACATTTCAGACAGCGGCTCAAACAGGCAAATCCTCGACACACGGCTGTTCATCACAGAGCCAAATCCTTCTCTATATACCAAAACCTATACACGATTCAGTATGTACAGAACTACAGCATTTACATACAAAAACTTTTCTACAACCTGAACCACTATTTACTAAACCCTATACAGAACTCAATATATTAAACTATACACACAACTCTTTCCGTTGTATAATAAACCTTAAATATAACTCAATCCACTATATACTAAATTCTGCAGAAGTCTATCCAATTTGCAGTACTAAATCCGATAAAAAACTAAAAAATTTTAACAAAAATTAAGATACAAGGTTTTGAGTGACAAAATACAAAACCCTACACACAAATGTATTCATTATATACATACTACATACTAAACCCTGTGCTTATCCATATCATTACATACTAAACCATGAACATATCCATATCCATTACACAGCAGATTCTGTATATATCCCTATCTGCTACAAATTAAGCTACTTCATTTATTCCCATCCATTACATACTAAACCGTCATTCATTCCTATACTCTACATACTAAACCTTGATTTATTTATATCCATTACATACTAAACCTTCATTTATTTCTATCCACTACATACTTATCAATAATTTATTCCTATCCCCAACATACTAAACCTTCATTTATTTCTATCCACTACATACTAAACATTAATTTATTCCTATCCCCAACATACTAAACCTTCATTTATTTCTATCCACTACATACTAAACCTTCATTTATTTATATCCACTACATACTAAACATTCATTTATTCATATCCACTATATACTAAACATTCATTTATTTATATCCACTTCATACTAAACCTTCATTTATTTATATCCACTACATACTAACCCATCATTTATTCCTATCCACTACATACTAAACCTTCATTTATTTATATCCACTACATACTAAACCTTCATTTATTTATATCCACTATATACTAAACCTTCATTTATTCATATCTACTATATACTAAACATTCATTTATTTATATCCACTACATACTAAACATTCATTTATTTATATCTACTACATACTAAACATTCATTTATTCATATCCACTATATACTAAACACTCATTTATTCATATCCACTATATACTAAACATTCATTTATTCATATCCACTATATACTAAACATTCATTTATTTATATTCACTTCATACTAAACCTTCATTTATTCCTATCTACTACTACATAGTAAACCCCACACTTATCTGTATTTACAACACATTAAACTCTTTATTTATCTAACAGCCTACTAGTCCACATGCACACACACACACACAGATATGGATAGGTGCCTCCGTAATTGTGGAGCAGGGAGAATTATTATACATTATCCGTGCTATCTTTTAACTGACTTAATGCTTGGCTGATCCCCCTGCATATAACTTATATAACCCCCTGCACTGAGAGAGAGGGGGTATGAGAGAGAGACTAGAACTGATCTGACTGTTTAATTTAATAGATCATTTACATCTAAAATGCCTCTGTATTCTTAAGCGACTCATAAGCATATGCGGGTATGTGGCCTTAACGGCGATGAGAAATAGATTTGCTTGTTTTACTTCATTTAGGAGCGCTCAGCAACTACCATCCTGACAATCTAATTCAAATAAACCCAGCCAGATCACACATCAACACAGCCATGATCATTATCTGTTGACTTGAGTGGTGCATTATGCATCTCAGTCTGTTCTGATACCACTGAAAAGAACTGAATTGAACTGTTTTTGAATGCTGAAGAAAGAAAATGTCTAGTTTGGACATGTGACCTAGTCCCAAGATATGATACTTGCAATTGTAAGGTACTAACACACTGTCCCCAACTGAACTTTCTGACCCAAACTTCAAAAAGAGACATTTGTCCTCTGCTTTGTAAGATTTCTTTCTTAGATTTCTTTATCTGTGCTTCTCAGAGTTACTATTTCTTCATTTGACCCCATTTTCATAGTTTCAATGTTGTGGGTCACCATAAAGGTAAAATGACAACTACCTGTTATGCGCTGTTCATTCTGCAGTTTCATGATCAGGTCCCTTGTTATTCCAAGACAGAATGACGGGGTAAAAAGTCTGGAGTTGATTCCAATTGCATTCAGGTGGGTGAAATTCATGGAGGTGATGAAGCAAGTGAATGAGTCAATGTCAAAGTCTACAATTAAGAGATGCCTTAATGAATATAAATATAGGGGTTTACCTCAACATGCAAACCACTGGACTTAACGCTCAAAAAAAAAAAAGATCAAGGTAAAAAAAAAAAAAAAACTACTCTAAACCGTTCAGCTTCACGATTATTTGGAAAGATGAAACAAAGGTTACCTTGCACCAGAATAATAGGAAGAAAAGAGTATGGAAACAAACACAAAGGGTTCATGATCTAAAGCTTACACATCATCGGTCAAACATGGTGTGAATGCTGCGCTTCATAGTACAGATGGATAATAACCCACACATACTGCAAAAGCATGATTCAACCCAACCTAACTGAGTAGCTGTTCACTAACTGAGGACAAAATCGAAGGCAGAAAGACCCACAAACAAGCAGCAATGGTAGGTGGCTGTAGTAAAGGCCTGTCGAAGCATTTCAAGGAAGGAAACTTAGCATTTAAGGACGTCCATGGGTTCCAGACTTCAGGATTTGCATCTAAGTATGAAACTATTTATTATATTAATAATTGTGTATAATAGTTGCCTGATTACTTTTGTGATTACTACCTGTGAAAATGGAGGGACTATATAAGAAATGCCTGTAATTCCTAAAATTGGTTTATTAAATATATTGTATTAAAGCTGTAAGTCTACACTTCAATCATTTCTTGATTGCTTCAATCAAGAAACTACAAAAAACTGTGCCACTGTCCAAATACTTATGGACTTAATAAATATGTAATTACTAATTACATGGCATGTAATTACACACAGCAGGCCTGAGCTTACACTTTTGGATTTTTGTCCATTTCAATGGACTTATAATGGTACAACTACTTCAAAAATGTAAAAGCAAGGCTGCACGTATACAAAACAAAATGAGGAAATAAATGAAAATGGATAAACATTACATAATATCTCATAAAATGTCTTTTATAATATTATACTTTTATATTTTAATTGCATCCATTATTGAGATTTGTCTTCATTTTGACTGGGAGAGCTCCGTCTGACTCCTTATAGTTACAGTGTTATAGTAGAGAGCTTTAACAGTATGCTTAATAAGAGAATAAAACAAATACGGCCGCACAGCCTCACACACTCAAGGCAATTATTTTTACTAAGGTAGTGCTTCACACTTCAGTGAAAGTGTGGCTTCATCAGCACATCAATCACCTGCACACCTCTGCTGCTGCACTCATTGATTAGACAGGCTTGTAAAAGTCCATTTTCCAAGTAGATCACTTTCTGTTCTGTGATGGAGGCTTCACAAACAGCACACACAGAAACACACTTACACCGTTGCATCCTATGAGCTTTTCAAATGGCTTTGTACATGGTTTGGCCTTTTCTTGGTCCTTTATGTACATTCACATACATACATACAAACACACACCACATACAGCCAAAAATGTGTTGGATTTATGTGAATACACACATATCAAGCTCCTATGGGATGAACATAAACATAAGCCTATGCTTTAAGTCAAAAAATGGCAGCAACATACCTGCTGAAACCTAATGAAGAAGAAACTTTAGTTAGACATTTCCAATGATGATCTACTAGTCTCTGACATCAACTGGGAGAAAGTTTTCCCTACTCTTTCATGCAGAATTCTTTCAGCTGTGTGACATTTCAGTTTTAGTTTTTAGACAGATGCTCTCACATTTTCCTCAAGCATCCTCAGATACAATAAAGAATTCCTAGTGGATTCTATGTTGGAGAGCTCTCCAGACACTACTCCAAACATGCCATCTGTTACTGTATAAAAAAATATCCAAATAAATCATCTACATCTTCCTTTATGAAGGTGTCAGATAGCTCTTTGGACCTCGCCATGGTAATAACACTTTACCAATCAAGAAAAAAAGAAAAAATAAATGTATCCTATCATTTGAATTAGTAATAAAGGTGGGGGTGTTTACTTTTCAGGAAAATACATTCCTTTATGTTATGTGTTCTGTTATATTACCTCCATCTTCCAGCACTGTTTAAGTGAAGACCAAATGTCCATATGTACTTTTTTCACATGACTGTGGGTCAACAAATACATAGTTCTCTCTCTCTCTCACTCTCTCTCCTCCGATGACAACAGAATAGCTGGGTCAGCTAAACCATGAGCAATCATGGATCAGCAAAACAATATAAAACCACAACATTTTAGTCTGTCTTTCACCACACATAATGAGACTGGGCTTATATTTACACAGAGAAGAAATTAAAGAAGAAACAAAGAAGAAAAGCATAAAAGAAAGAAAGAAGGAAAGAATGAGAGGAAGAAAAGAATTGAAGAAAGAACGAGAGGAAGAAAAATAGAAGGAAAGAATGAGAGGAAGAAAAGAAAGAAAGAAGGAAAGAATGAGAGGAGGAAAAGAATTAAAGAAAAGAATGAGAGGAAGAAAAATAGAAGAAAAGAAAGAGAGGAAGAAAAATAGAAGAAAAGAAAGAGAGGAAGAAAAATAGAAGAAAAGAATGAGAGGAAGAAAAATAGAAGAAAAGAACGAGAGGAAGAAAAATAGAAGGAAAGAACGAAAGGAAGAATATAATTGAAGAAAGAATGAGAGGAAGAAAAGAATTGAAGAAAGAACAAGAGGAAGAAAAGAACTGAAGAAAAAACGAGAGAAGAAGAAAAAAGAAGGAAAGAACGAGAGGAAGAAAAAAAGAAGGAAAGGATGAGAAGAAGAAAAGAAAGAAGGAAAGAACGAGAGGAAGAAAGAAAGAAGGAAAGAACGAGAGGAAGAAAAAAAAGAAGGAAAGAAGGAGAGGAAGAAAAAAAGAAGGAAAGAATGAGAAGAAGAAAAGAAAGAAGGAAAGAATGAGAAGAAGAAAAGAAAGAAGGAAAGAACGAGAGGAAGAAAAAAAAGGAGAAGGACGAGAGGAAGAAAGAAAGAAGGAGAAGAAATGAGACAAAAAGAGAAATACAGAAAGAGAGAGGGAGAGAGATAGAGAGAGAGAAAGGGAGAGAGAGAGAGGTGAGTGAAAGGATGTACAGAGCGCTTGAAGAGGAGGAAATGACACTCCAGTTGATCCTCAGCGCACTTCTCTCACACACATTTAGAGATTACACCACTTCATTTCAATCACACACACAGAAGCAGGTCTACCTCTGTACAGCTCTATATACAGTGTGTGGCTTTAGAGGTGACCAGTGGAAGACCACACTCAGTACCCTCTTCAGGTAACTGACCCACACAGAGTGTGAATCACTGCAGGGCTGCTCTTAGGTGAGTCAGGAATAAGCAATCGATTCATTCGTTTTCAGTTCCTCTAAAGAGTCAATCTGTTCAGATCTCTGAATAAACATATATCATATGATTTGAATCTTTAAAATGAGTCTAAATGCCCATCTATAACCAGATGGAAGGATGCAGGGATGCAGAAAATGCAGGAGAGACTGGACTGGCTGGACGAGTGTGAGCTACTGGGGGGTGGTGTGGAGACTGGCCTGCTGTGGGCAGGGAGCAGATGGACCTCGGCACCAGAACAGCAGGATAGGTTCGTGTGAGTCTAATGGGGTCAGTCTGCGGTCAAGAGCAGACCCCCAAAATGCCTTCAGCACATACAGAGAGACACAGAGATAGATATAGAGAAAGAGAAAGACAGAGCTAGAGACAGGGGGAAATACAGAACTAGACAGAGAGAGAGAGAGATAGAGAAAGAGAAAGACAGAGAGAGAGACAGGGAGGAATACAGAAAGAGACAGAGAGAGAGAGAGAGAAAGGAAGAGAGAGATACACAGAGTAAAAGAGAGTGTAACTCACCTGTGAAGGCAATGAAGGCAGAATGAAGATCACAGCAGCGCATGCAAAAAAGAACAGAAATACATTCATTAAGTTTCATTAACAGACACACACACACACACACGGTGCGACAGTCATTCTTCATTAGTTTGCTTTAATAAGATTTAAGGTGTGTGTCAGTGTGTACTGGGTTATTTGATGTGTGGAGTGAGTCTACACAAGAGTTTAAAGGGGTCCAAGCACTTTTATTCCAGCTGAATCAGATTAGAGTTTAGGTATCAGATCCACACTGGATTAGAAAGTGTGTTCTATTAGGGAATCCTGTGTATTAATAAAAAAATATATATGTTAAAAATGCTTAATAATGCTGTTTAAAAGGACATTTTGTGGATGGATTTGTTAGCTACTTAGTCATTTGCGGTAAACTGGTTATTTCTGCTGTTAATGGTAGGTGGTCGGTGTGGTATGGTAGGTGGCTGCTTTAGACTGATTTATAAGGCATCAGTGGTTGCTCAAGTATTAACAGATGATTGTTGTGGTGTTTCAAATGGTTGTAAGGATTTCTATGGTATTTCAGGTGGTTGTTAGGGTTTTGCTACGTGATTGCAATGCCGTTGGCCAGTGTGATGCTACGCGGTTTCGATGGTATTTTGAAGTGGTTGTTGGGGTTTTGCGTGTTTCCAATGGCACTGAAAGGGGTAGATAAAGTAGATAAGGTATAAAGGGGTAGGTTTCCTAGGGTGTTGCAAAGGTTTCAGGTTGTTGTTATTTATGGATTTGCTGTGATTACAAGGACATTAAAAGTGGTTAAGTAAGTGTTAGTAGGGGTGTTAGTAAGTTAGTTTTTTGATTCTGTTACGGTTTGTCACAAGACAGAGGCAGAGTACTCCAAGGATAATTTAATGACAGACAAGAAAACAGAACAAACAGAAACCAAACAAGCAAAGCTTACTAAATAAACAAAAAAATCCCATAAATAGGCCAAATCTACAAACCGTGAACTGCCATGGCCATGAACGCACCAGGAACATCTTCTCACATACATGCACAAGACCAGACAAGGAATGATTGAAACAAAGGGGTACTTATACAGACACTAACAAGAGACTCACGAGGAACACCTGGGACTAACAAGGGGGCGTGGCTACAAAGGAGACACTGGTGGAACACTAATGGATAGGCGTGGCTAGGGCAGACAAGACACAAACAGAGCCATGTGCTTGGGAGCACATGACAAAACCAAACAAAGACAGACATGACAACAGGGGCAGGCATGACAGGTTCTTACTAGGTGGTTGCTATTGTGTCTCTATTGCAAGTGAAAGGTAATGGGTTGTCTGGCTGTAACTATAGACCTGGCTAGAGTTTTGCAAAGCACATGTTCAAAAATGGTGAAATGGAGATGCACTGTGTTTACTGACCAGTCAAACTAACTAATTCAGAATAAACCTTTCAACAAAGAAATGAACTGAACAAAGAAAGCTACACAAAAACACAACATTCAAACGTTCAAATGCTGTATTTATCATTCACAGCATTTCCACCTCGCAGTGCTCATACACTCCCACTAGGGACAAATTATGGATCAATAGGAATCTGGCACCAATGATTGATTAGAGGGGGAGATTATTCATCTGAGCAGGACAGAAGAGTGCCGTCGCCGTTGGTGTGCTGAGCGATGGGGAAGCAGCCTCATCAGTCCTGTATGGATCTCTCTTCAACCGTGCTTAATTGGAGCGGCCTGGGCGTCTGTAATTGAGCTTAGCGTAGTGGCAACCGAGAGGAGGAAGCGGCTCTTTCGCTCGTTTCTCGCGCTGACGGCTTTCCGATGACGGCGCCACAGGCCGCTGCCAAGAAGACGGAAGACGGTGGAGGACGGCGGGGGACGGATACAAGAGTCCCTTTTTCTTGTGTTTTTGTGATGAAATGCTATTCAGATCACGGGTGTCAAATAGAAGTCCTGAAGGGCTGCAGCACTGCATGGTTTACAGCTTTAAAAAAAAACATTAACAAAAAACAAACAAAAAAACTGTTTGTCCAAGTAGCTAATTACCTAAGCAGCTAATTCTTGAGTTGAATGAAGTGTGTCAGAGCAGTGGGATCTTTAAACTGTCCAGCACTGTGGCCCTCTAGGACCATTAGAGCCACATTTGATTATCTTTTACTGGATAGCTCCTTTGGAACAGATGGTTCTATAAAAAAAAGAAGGGCATTATAATGCCCTTGTTATGTTCCTACAAAGCTTTCACAAGCCAGTAGCTGCTTATAAAACTATCTGCTCATTACTACTGTATTAAGCAATAACTAGGTTGAATTAACTCATTCTTAGGTGAAACGGTTAACTAGAAATCTAGGCTTTTGCTTTAGAATATGGGCTCTGTGTGCCTTTATTTGGAGTTAACTGATTTTCATTCCAGAGTGCAGTAATAATTACATTCCATATAGACCTAGAGTAAGAATTGAGTAGAATTATGTTCAATTATCTGTAATATGCAAATAAAAGTGCCCTGGATAAGCGAAATTCACCCAAATGAATAAATCAGTAATTAGCAGCTGATTTATTTGTTCATATTACAAGCGTTTTTTTCTGGGAAGATTCGAGATCCTTACGGTCTAATATGTGGCCTAATATATCAACAACCACCCCCCACTCCCCCCCACCCCCAAATTTCATCATTTCCCTGTCCTCTGGATGTTACCAGCACTGAAAATGTGAAGTCTAAATACATGCTTCTTTCAAGCCATGTGAACTGCCAGTGCAAGGTGTCAAACTGCCACTAACACAACATCATTAGACAGCTTAACACGCTTGATGGAGAGATCATAAACTGATCAATTAATCCTGTTACACCAGCTAAAAGGCAGCCACATCAGCTAGTGTTGTGCTGATTTTGCTCTGCTCTCTAGGTAGCCATTATGAATGCACTGCAGTGGTTAAGGAGGAAATCTAAACCAGTCACAGTCAACAGAGGTATGAGGGTGTTGGCCAGTGGAAGCTCTAATATCAAAGGAGAAGCATTACAATTGCATTGTACTTGCTGTGTTGTCATTAGTCATGCAATAGAATGGATTTATACACTTCACTTGTTGTGGTGCAGATGCATGTTGAGTTAGCTGATTACATATGTTAGAACATGCCTGTTAAGGTACGTTTGCACTACAAATTATTTTCGCCAAATTAAGCAGTGTACAAAAACTAATTAACAAGTGAAAATGTTGCGTAAAACAGAGTTAAAGGGAGAATGCGTTATTTATAGTGATGTGTTACTGAAAATTAAAGGGGATGGTAAATAATTCATTTTCCAGTGCTTTTGCTACTGCGATGCATTCAAATTCATTGCATTGTAACAAAAAGAATCATGTAACTTTTATCGTGTAGATTGTTATTGTCTTTTTTTTTGGATGAAGATAGACTCTTTGTGATAGGTTCTTAATGGTGGTGAGCCCAGCCTAGTGAGACTGTGTACAGTTGTGGAAGTGGTGTGGTCTACCATCATGCCTGTTCAGAGAGAAACCTGAAAAGTCCCCTTTGCTCAGATATAAACGTTTGCACACTATCCACTTTATATAGGTTGAAAAATTTGCAACGTTGACACACTGAATATGCGGACACGGAACAATGTTTCCTTTTGGAACTTAAACTAAGGGAGCACGGTCAAAGGTTCCACTCCAAAGTCTATTACTGCAATCGCATCTACAGAGTTTTCATTGATTTTAAAGATCGTTAACCGCTCAACACCACATAATTTCAACTTGTTACTCAATCAAGGCAAACTGCTCCTCAAACCTTGGTATATGTTAGTGTCTCTCTTTGTCTTGCTAATTACTGGCCCAGAACGGGGATGCTACATACCACTGGAGAGGTTGGAAAATGGATTAATGATGTAAAAATAAGCTTTTGGTAAGTTAATACACTTAAGGGGATCAAAATAAGAATGCAGTAGTGTAAATCCAGCATATAGCTCGGGTTAGGGTTAGGGCTATACTTACTGTATAATAAAATCATAAAAATAGAATATTTTATAATAGAATACGAGGTGTTCTCGTTGAAGCATGAATCTCTCTGTAATCCTCTCTCTCTGTCTCTAACACACACACACACACACACACACACACACGCACATACACACATATAAACACCTACTGTGCAGGGAAGCACACGGCTCTGATGGGCCAAGCTGAATTAATTACTGTGTTAATTAATTCAGAGTGTTAATTTTGGTGTGTCCCCACACACCACATCTACAGTCGTTAAAATAACCCTCTTCATAATGTGTGTATGCATGTGTTCTGCGACGTAATTGATAGGTTTTGTTGACTCGTCGCTTCATTTCGCTGCACACCCTGGACACTCTCTCTTTCTTTTTTTTCGTTTTATCTGTCTATCTCTCTCTCTCTCTCTCTCTCTCTCTCTCTCTCTTAGTAAATAATGCTGTTCATCAACCACCTAACGAGACACTTTAATGGAGTTGAGGTATACAGAACAGTGTGTGTGTGTGGGTGAATGGCCCACAAGACTTTACACTTGTCTAGCAACTGAGTCTCACTCTCAGTTTTTGTCTCACTCTCTCCTCTCTCTCTTTTACACATGCTGTGATTTGGTTATTTGAGTACAGGACAGTATCTACCATTAGGTGTAGGGCAACAGAGAAATACATACACACACACACAGAGACACGCACACACACATACACACGCAGCCTCGCTCACTCACTCTGCCACTGTCACACCCCTACACACTTTTTATTGCTTTGTCGTCGCAGGGACAGAGGTTAAGTGATGGGAGTGGAGGCGGATAAATTGGAATACTGAGGTGTATCGATCACGTTATTGATTCAAGCGCATGTATTTGTTTGTGTGTGTTTGTTTGTGTCTGTGTGTCTATGTGTGTGTGTGAAAGGAGTCGCAAGATGGAGTTGCAAGAAAGCTGTGATGCACCATTTCCAGCAGACTTTTAAGGCCTATCATGGTTGAAATCGCAGTTTATCTGCATCATCTTGTCAAAGTAAATGGACGCTGTTGTTACATCTGATGCCACATTGATATTGTTTGATTCTGAGATTTTTTGCACATTTTGTCACTCTTGCGAATGCTAAGCATTGGTCATTAATATGCATGAGCTAATTAACATGTTTTTGATTGGCTGTTACTGAAACTTTGTGTGAAAAAGACTGCACCGTTAAACATGGAGCTTAATGAATAGGGTTTAAGTAGGGATGATAAGGGCCTTTGAGATTTTGACACTAGAGTAGAAGTCTTTACAATTTCTTTTTAATTTTGATGCCTTCTGTTTCCTTTATATCTATTATTATCCATTAAACATCTATTAACATCCGCCCACATGTAAGTTCAGGTTCAGGTTCAGCTGGTAGCTTGTATTTCTCCACCTTTACAACAGTGTTTTTAGATTTGTTTCCCAAAATGTGATCAATCTGCACTGCTGTCATCTCTTATAATAATAATATGAGCAGATTATACAAAGAGAAAATAGGAAAAGCAGTTCAATTAGCCATGGGTGAAAATATGCTTTAATGAATTCAAATGATAGTGTCATTATCAAGTCAAAATAAAACACAATAAAAACCAAAATGATGTCAGCTAAAGCTCATGCTGTGCTGTTGTATTTTGCCTGCCAATATTCTGGACTATGACCAGACAAGCAGAATTCCCAGCCTTTTTCTTTCTAAAACCAGCACACCAAAAGCTGAAACCAACCAAATCCAAAAGTAAACAGCTAACAAATCTAATAATGTTGTATTACTCATGAATATTCTGGTGAAATCTGTCTTTTAAAACACTTAAGGCCATTTTTGGGCTGGTCAGAATGTGACTTTGTGATGACTATCACTAAAACGATATGATACACTGTACATGCCTACCTGCCTTTAGATGGCCAGCTGTTCAACACCAAAATCAAATGTTCCATTGCTATTTTCAACTTGCCTGCAAGCAAAGTATTAATTTTTTGTGTGCTGTAGCACATTCTGAAAGCACACCAAAAATTACACAACCTGTGAATTCATTGTTTCCACTCATGAGTGCATTTTCAAAGTACCCCAAGTTGGTGGGAAGATCTAAATCTGGCAACCTCACAAGAGAAAGTAGGAGTCAAAGGAGTAAAGCATACATGTGGGAAAACATTGTAGTGTTTGTGGTTGCTGTTTCTTCCCTTAGTTTTTGTTGAGCCACAATTGGTGGAGAATGTGGGCACAACACCCCGTAGTGCTGTGGTGGCCTGTTTCTGACTGGAGGTCGACACCGTCAGCATGGAATTAGTTTACTATATTTACTCTCTTAGATGCTCCACTGGACATGCAAGGGTTGCTATGGCCTTGTCCCCTCCTGGTTTGTCCAGGCCCCTCAACAACTTTCGTTCCCACCTGAAGAGTGTGCAGCCACAATGAAAGCCAAGGACTTCCCATGGTCAGACTTGGTGCTGAGGCATCCTGAGGGCACACTGGAACCCTCTGAAGTGCCGCCACATGTTTGGAGGGTATGCCACCTGCCTTAAAAATCATGGAGGGATGGTTTAAGCAGCTGCGAAACCCAAAGCAGAATAGGCCCTGTTGAAAAATCTTGGTACACAGCAGCCCAGACATTGGATCCCACCTTACAGTTATTGGACTCTTGGGGGGGTGAGTGACTGGAGGAAGGCAGAGTCACCTTTTTGCCTGCTGGTTCATACTAGATGCTCCTCACCCTGATCACAGACAGTTGCTGCATGTTCAGAAGGAGTACCCAAAGAGCTTAAAATCTCAGCTTGCCCTGGCATGACCTAAAGGAGACACTAGCCTTAGAGCCACAGTGCAAAAGCAGAAAGAGACACTTACAAAAAGGCTCAGAACCTCAAAAGTAGTGTTCTGGGTGACTGCTGCACCTAATAAAACACCTTTGGGTAGACTTACACTGGTGCATCTGTGAGTCAGGTGTGGTCATCCAGTCATATAAGTCATCTCAGCCTCTTCCTGGGCTGAGATTACAGGGTCAATTGACCCATTATCTTTTAGCTACTGTCTATTAGCATTACAGCTCTAGTGTAAACCTGAAGAAGCAAAACTCCAGACAACAAACACGTTTTAGCTGACTGATTACATAAATGCTCTACATGAGATTTCTCCTGCTTGTGTTTTATTTTCCACCCAGAATGAATGATTCACAGCTGTGGGTTATTGACAGGCCTCCGACTGTATTATGAAATACAGCCACTGAGCTGGGAGTGTATTAAAAGCTATTAAAATCAGCCGTGTCATTCTAAGGACATGGTCAGAGAGGTTTAGTCATAGCAGCAGCTTTCAACTCCATATGCAATACTTCTCTATCACTCTCACTTACACACACACATATATGCACACACACACAGTGAGTTGCTGTAATGTATTATGGTCATTTGTTTTGGACCCCAGGCACTAAAATACATTACAACATTCCTGAGGGAAAAAAATGCAATGTGAAGGAGAAACCTTTCAGCTCAAAGAGAGCACAAGAGAGAAAGCTAGAGAGAGAGAGAGAGAGGGGGGGGGGGGGGGCAGAGAAAGAAAGATCTGCCCCATTTATTACTGGTCAGTTTCTGCCACATAAACACTAATGACCATATATTATCTAGGTGGTGGAGCTTTGTGGTCAGTATCATATAGATATATTCTTACCCCAGATGAATCAATCAGCTAAGAGATGTTTGGTGTCCAGATTTAACTTTTTTAGTTTAGCGCTGAAGCTTTGAGGCTAGAAGTCAATTGTCACCCAAATCATTTTCATAAATACTCACCCACACACTTCTGTCATCTCACTCAAACTGCACCCAGGTCTTCAAGGTCGGACAGACTTTTTACAGCATGGTATGATGTATTGTGAACTTTACCAAAACTTTTTAGACAAGTGTTTTGCTAGATTCTAATTCTAATATATGCATGCCATGCAGACATATGGATGCTAACTCTGAATTTGTTTCTTGGTTAGTATTCTATCTATATATCTATCTATCTATCTATCTATCTATCTATCTATCCTGTCAGACCCTTGTTATCACGCCCCCCCCAGGGGTGATCCCGGGCCACCGCCCTCAGGGCCATAAAAGAACTTCCGCCTCACTTCCTGGTCATTTGTGTTGATTACTGTTCATTCGTGTTCATTTCTGTTCACGAGTTGCACCTGGGACTGGGAGCATTTGAGGAGCTCCATGAAGGCTACTATTTGCCGTGAATTGAATCACCAGGAACCTCCTTGACTTGATTTTTTCTTAGTTAAGAGATATCCTAGGTGACTCCAGCTCAAGGCAGTCACAAGATACTCAGGTTTGGCTTGCCTCGTTATCTAGTCAGGCAGCTGGCTCTCCTGCTACCCCTGTATGTTCACAGAGCGCAGCTCTGGATCTAGTTTCTGGTTACCCATGTTGCCCAAGTTAGGCTTGTGGCTTTTTGTTGTACCCCTCCTTAGTTTACCTTCTAGTTTATTCCCGCTCAGCTCCTATTGCTCCCTGCTCCTCCCAGTCCCAGGTTTGTTGTTGTTGCCATCTTGTTTGCCATGTTTTGTTGTGTTCACAGTTTTGACCCTTAGTTGCTTTTAGTTAGTTGTTTTTCATAGCACCTTGTTTTGTGTTCTGTTACGCTAATAAACGATCTTGCTTTGTTCCATCTCTGCGAGTGTTCATCCCTTCTTGTCTGGCCGTACACGCCATGACACATCCATCCATCCATCTCTCTAGCTACCTACCTACGGACAGCTCCAGTCCTAAACTAAAACAGCAGAAGTTGCACAGTAAAAATATCTACAGCCACAACTACATCACAGATAAAGAATAAAGGGCAAAAAGGTGTCTGTAACCTTACATGTAAGCCATACATAAAAAAAAAACTTTTCTCAAAGTATCCTCTTGTCCTGACAACATCCCCTTAACTTTGTCTGAATCTCAAGCTGAAAGTTTAGCACTCACAAGAAATGGTTATAGTAGCTAATTGCTAACTTTAGCATGTAGGCTCATAGAATCTATGTATAATGGTTTGTTCACTGATTACACCTAAAACCCCAGCAAAGCATCAGTGTCATACACTTCTATCTCCAAAACTGCAACTTTATAGGAAATGGAAAAAAAAATCTTAACTTTTAATGGAACTCAATGTAAAAAGATTTTGGTCATTTTGGAGCATTTCTATTGGTTCATTCATCACAAAGTTTTTTTAAATTAGATTGAGAAAATTACTTTATTTTATATTATTTATAGAAAACTAATTGATTGTATGCTATTTAGGAAAATAACAATAAGATGAGAACACCCCCCTTCTCCAAGGGCGAGCTTGTGCCTGCTGTGAAACTACTGGGCAAACCACTGGTATAGACCACCAGACAAGTCTTTTCCAAAACTGTCCATCCTGAGAAAAGTGAGCTGCTGTCCCTGGGGTGGGGTTTACAGTCCTTCAGTAGATGGAGAATTCAGTGTGCATAGCAGAAGCTGAGATCAACAAGGCCTGCACTGGAGGAGCAATCATTATATTAAAAAACATGAAAGCGCACAAACTGCCCTGCGCTGCCATCCATATTTATTATGAGCCACACTGAGACCACATTTCGATCCAGCTACAGGAGCTTCTGCTTGAAATGTGGCCTGAGCACCACGAAATAAACATCAGTGGAGGATAAAGCGATGTGCAGGTTTCTTTCTTGAATATGAGATTTCCTATATTCTCCCTCTCTCTCTCTCTCTCTCTCTCTCTCTCTCACACACACAAACAAACACACAGGTGTAAAATCGTCAGCCAGGGGCAGTGTAGACATACCTCTCCCTCACCACGATAGGTAATTTTGTGGGGTGCAAAAGAGTTGCTGAGAACTAGAGTACTAGAATACTGATGAAAATGCTTTTGAAAATGATTTGGATAAAATCTCTCACACCAGTGATATCGCATTTTAATTATAAGCCTCATGTCAACTACAGTCTCTGTCAGTGAAGACTAGTGCTTAACCAACCAGTCAGGCTAAAAGACAACTTTATATTTGCACTGTATGAATACCTATTTAAAATACATAACAAATTATATAAAAAAATACATATAAATACATATTAAAATGATAGATTAAAAAAGTTATATGAAAGTTATATGGTATACATTTTCATATTAAAACTGATACGCACTCACATTATAATACAATAAATTATAATATTGTATTACATGTTATGTTTTACTTTTTGATTATACAAATATTTTTATAATAAACTTAATATCCAGAATAACAAAAAAGTTCTAATAAAGTAAATATACAAAATGAAATACTAATAAAAAATATATCCCTGAATAATCTTTGAATAATATTTGGATCTATAATATCATTCTAATACACTTAATAACTTAATTTCTAAAATAAATTCAATAAGTTTTAATAATTGTTGTCCCATATTAAAATTAATTTTAAAAATATATACATGTGCAAATTCACCTGCAATACTTGCATCAGCCTCAACCACATGTTTTAACCGGGCTAGGCTTAGCTCCTTTATTGCTGCTTTTCCAAGGACTATTGGCACCTTTTTTACTGGGTACGGTATGCTGTGATCCCTCATGTTGTCATCTTTTCCTTTTCCAAGTGACCTGCACTGTACTTGAGTTCCTCTTTAGATTTTGATTACTCTTAATTGGTTGGTAATTGGTTAGAATAAATTAAATCAGGCTAGTTATTGGATGTGATTAGATGTTAGATGTGTAGCTAACATGAGCCAAAGGCTACTAGCCTCAGGACGCTTCTACAGCATTAAAGCATTATGTTAGTGCTGTGTGACACTTCATTACTACATTAAAAGCAGTCTATCACAGAGCATACATGTCTACACAGTTAAACACAGTTTGGCTACAAGATGATGATGACAGATGTCATGTGGTTGATGGTTAAAACTCCTTAAACAGCCTAATGTCCACCGTCGGACTGAAAGTGTTATTACAAACTTCTGTTACCAAAGAATGGCCCCAACAGTTTGTACAGAAGTCCCTGTGGTTAGTGAGTAATACACTTGGAGTGTTAAGGGGTTAACTGCATCTTTTTTGGATAAATTCGGCAACAAGAGTTGGACCAGGGTACGCAAAGCTCTGGACTGGACCGGTATTCTACGTACGTACACGTACCGTAGACCGGTGAAAAAGTGCCATATGACCAACATATCATGCTGTTTGCATGACCACAGCTTAGTTAGACCATTACTTTCAGTCAGACTAATATTGAGTCAGTGGTGTGCATGTAAGCGTACTCCCTGATAGTGCTGCTGAATTGGACGGTAGTCTTCTAGTCCATTCTAGGCCCTGAAAGCCACTTCACTGCTCTGACTCAATGAAAAAGGCCACTCCTCCCACCCGTCTCTGTGGCACGGGTCCAGGCAGGATAATGAATGGAGGAGTGTAACGGATGGATGGAGGTGAATAAACAGAAGTGTTTTCTGTAATCTGTGTGTGGGAGCATTGTGTCTGGTGTCAGATTAAATGCTGGAACGGAGTGGGTCCCGATCCAGTGTGTGTGTGTGTGTTTGTGTTTGTGTGTGTTGCTCCCTAGTGAATAGACCCAGGCTCTTATTTCACACTCTTTTGCCCCGACTAATTACCACTGTAAAAACAACAATGACTATTTACATGGTAAATACTATCTAGAGTGGCAGACACACTGAAGTCTAATGCCTCTTGAGCTTTCAGAGTGTGTGTGTATATTCTAAGTGTGTGTGTGTGTGTGTGATTCAGGTATTATGGGCTTTTCAAGGCTCATTCAACACACACACACTGTCTCACACACAAACAGACAAGTTGTAATCATGCAGATAATGCATGTGCTTCACGCTCCACTGTAGCAAAATTGAAAATGAATGAATAAATAAATAAATATATAATGGAGTTCAAAAAAAAAAATTCGAACTATTTTTCTGCTCAGGTTTTTTTTTAAAGAAAAGTAAAAGCAGAAAAAATAGTCAATGATTTGTCAGCAAAACAGATGAGGATGGGAAAAAAAAAAAAAAAACAGAAAAAAAACTGCACTGCTTTCCAGTCACAGATTTCAGATAGTAAATTGCATTTCTCTCTGCTAATGTGATTTAGCCTCAACTGTGATATTGTTTTCAGCAGTTAAGATGAGCAAAAAAATATGATCTGATCCAAACGTGAACGGGGGGATCAAGAAATCTGAACTGTTCAGAAGAGCGTTGAATCATCAATTCGCACACTTTCTTCAAGCCTTTTATCAGAGTTGAGTACAGCTGTGGATACTGTGGCTTCTGTGGGGACTTTCAAACTGCAGTGATGAAAATGAAGTAACACATCTACTGTAAACATACTTGAGATGACTTTCTCATTCAGTTATTCACTTTATGACTTTATATCTCAATAGGCCACTAGAGGCCAGTGATTGTAAAACTAGAGATAATTACAATATAAAAAAAGACATCACAACAAATCTTTCTTTCTCTAAATAACAGTTTGCAAGCAATGGTTGCGAGCAGCATGTATATATTGAGCATTTTGTAACTATTTTAAGTGATTTCAGATTAAATTCAATAACCAGAACCAGATGTAACTACTGTACATTTTTAGAGAAGTCTATATATTATTTGGTAACTACCGTAAATTATTCAGCAGCTGCTGTGAATTAAGCAATATCTATAAGTTATTCAGTAACTACTATTATTTAGTTACTACTGTAAATAAATGTATAATTACTAATTTACTAACTAACTTATTATGAAACCAAAAATTACTTAGTATATATTGTAAAGTATACAGTAACTACTATAAAACTAAGACATGTAGCTACAGGTGTGGATGTTTTTTTTTTTTTTAACATTTTTAACATTAAATGTTTTTCCAATACTTATCATAACAATTTGAAATCACATTTGGAATCACCAATCACGCATTTTAATGTGTTTTTCTATTTTAGTTTTTATGTTCTAAGACGTTCAGAAATAACTAATGACACAAAATACACTGTAATTATCTCCTAAAAGTTTTTTTTTCTGATGGTTGACTGACCAATAAAAGGGCAGCCCTGCACATCACTGTATAGTTCTGCATAAAAATTATTGCAGTAAAGCCCACTTTCTTAAAAGCATGTGTTGGACTAAAATAACCCTTTTTAAACATAAGTCTTTGTTGCAACTGATGTTCTAATTGCATGAGTTTATATATAACTAAGAGATTGTGCAAAAGTCACATTTACTTGTCTCAAGTCATCAAAGCCAAGCAGTAGACTATAATACAAATTACTGCAGCAATATACCAAATCATAAAAAGGATGTCTCAGATGAAATGAATGGCAATGGAAGAGCTAATCAAATCAGTGGATAATGAATGTTAAGGACATTCTGCATCTCTCACGGTTGCCATTGGAGATGTCAGAGCCTTGACTGCAGGCGTAAGCTCATCAGAGACCCGTACTCTGTTGCTATGGTTTTCATGTTTTTGTATAAAATCACTTCTTTAATTGCAGTATTTATCAATATTCAATCTCCCTCTGCATTTTAAAGCCTGACTGAACAGCTTATAGGCTGCAATAGAATGAGGTTTGCGATCATACCCTATAGGAAGGTTTTTCAAGCGTAATAATCTTGAAAAACAATCTGATTCATAGGACCCAGCTTTGACTCCGAGCCCTACCTTTAGTCCAAATCTGACCTGACTCAACTCATAAATTTTGAAACTGAATCCTACACTATTGTCCAAAGCCATCTGAAAACACATAATCAAGAGTCCAACATGTGATGCCTTTTCCTGTTTAAGTCTGAAAGTAAAAAATAAAGTGAGTCGAAAAATGTATTCAAAAATAAATCAATAAAATTCTAAGTAACTAAGGAAATAATATTCGGAATACTGTAAATTATGTGGTGTGATATTTGGCTAATAATGTGTCTCAGATAAAGAACCTCTGATCCATGCTATACACAATACAAAACAAAAATCACTGCATTATTATTATTATTATTATTATTGTTATTATTATTGTTATTGTTATTATCAACAGTCAGGCTAAAAAGTCTACACAATTTTTGCTCTTGACACAGTGCACAGAGCTCTCCTCCACATCTTCACGACTGAAGTTAAGGTGTAAATAGTAAAAGCACCACATAGGTGACATAGTCCAACACCTCTCCAGGATATTTCTCCCTCCTTACACCTGACTGCTGTTATCTAACAAACTCACACCTGGCTTATACACTTCAGTACAGAATCTACACCTGGATGGAATAATCTATCACACCTGGGCAACCAACTCCACAGTCTGGTGAATTTACTGGAATCACAATGGTGTTTAAAGAAGATGACAGGAATAGCAATATTCCCACGGCCTCACAGGTCAGATTTGTATATATGTCAGAAAATAAATGTTTATTTTTTTAACAAAACCGTAATTTTCACAATTTGTGAAGGTTTTACTACTTTCCATGTAAAATGTTCCTCAAGTTTGAAACCTTGATAAGCTTTAAATATAGTTGGTGGTCCTTGGAACACTGCATGAAATATTATTAGCATGTAAGTATGAGTGACACCTACACTACATAGGTAGATAGATAAATGGAGCACCAAAGAACACAATTCCAGACAACACAATTCCACTGGTCCACAGATCAATACTGAGGGGTTTTAACTCCTTTAGCCCACATCTGGCATTAGGCATGGTGCTAATAGGTTCATGCTTCTCTACTACTATTCTACTGGCAATACTTCAGGGACTAGACAAGCTGGGTGTGTATTTGCACATATGTGTCAGCAATGGGTGCAACTTAAAATAGCTGAATGTATTCATCAGAAGGGGTGTCCACAATTTTTTGGACATATCAATATCAATGAGTATGGGTATCAGGCCATATATCAACAGAAAATTATGAACTGGATATCGAGCATACACTCAACACTGTGTAAGGTCATATTGTTAGCTTTTTCCTCTAGCAGGGTAGTGCATGGATAGTTTGAGCATAACAGTCTACCTTTCGATGCTCATGTTATTGTATTTCATCCATATACTGAGGGTCTGAACAAAAGAATATTACAATGAAGAAATGTAATTTGTGGCCTATTTGGTTTCTGAAGCTGCCACCACTTGTAGCTCCAGTGCAAAATTAAAGATACAAGATTCACACCCCAAACATTCTTTGGCCATTCAGCTACATTTAGTGCAAGTAAAAACTGTGTAAATTAGATCTTCTCAAGAGCTTCTCTTTTTAAACCAAGGTTATGAACATCAGTAATCATTGGGATGTTAGCAAACCTCTCAAACGTGTTAGCAGCTCTCTGAAATGCCGTTAAGTGCACAGCTTCGCTAACCAAAGCCATTCCTCAGACAGACAGATTATATTCAAATTCAGCAGCCCTCCTTAGACCCTTGAACATCAATCTCCTCTCGATCCAGGGTTTTAGCACGAGGAGCAGGTACCGGGGGAGCCAGCTCGTTCAGTGGAATTAGAACAAAGTCCTGCTTCAACGCTTCATTATTCAAGCTCCATGATGTGCTCTGGGAAACGAGTTTAAAACACAGCGTCCAGGTGAAGGTGATGGCGGCATTAATAAGGAAGGCTTTGAGTGTAATGTTATTGGGTTTAAGCTGCAGGCTGAAAGAACTGAATGTCCTGCGTTTCAGGGACCTCAGCTAGTCTCCAATGAGCTCACAGAACAGAACAGTGGAGACGTCGTTTAGAAGGATATATAGCTCTCGTCTGACATATTCTAACAGGTCACTGATTTAGAGGGGATAAAACTTACAAAGCTGGGATCACTTCATTTCATGTCAGCCCCAAACTTTTATGACCTTAACTCTGGAGAATCAGAACATGCAGAATTCTTCTGGCCCCAACAAGGTCTCTCTGCTGTACATTTATATGGAATATGACTAGTGAATGATGTTATGACTCATGATGGATTTTCACTTAGTATGTCTTTTTAATAGAGAGATATAAGATTAGTGCAAACAAAACATCTTTCTTGTGGTGCCATCATACCATTTCCCCTCTACAATCTGAAGATGTCTTTTTCTCAAGCTGTCAACTCATAGACTCAAATTCCCACCTAGTCCAGGGTGCTTCAGGTAGGTAGCTCCTGGAGGTCCTGTGTCCAACACAGTTTCCATACAGTACCTTCCAAACCTGGCAATTTAGATATCGTCAGGTGTGTTTTAATAGGAAGTTTACCAAATCTATGCTAAAGACCCGCTCTCCAGCAACAGAACTGAAGAAACCTACCCTAGACTGTAGGTACAGTATATACTGTATACCAGTAATCTTCTAAAGGCAGTAATTAGTGGGATCAGGTGGAGTGGATCAGGGTTGGGTCTCTCCAAGAGCAGAGTTTGGAGACCACTGTTAATTGTGTAAAGTGCCACCCTCATTGGGCAAAAGGAAATTGCTGGGTGCACATGAATGGTGATATGAAAACAACAACAACAATACTTGTTTATAATTAATTCTGTTATATTTCATTAATTTTGTAAAGTAGTTTAACTTGTGCGGTTAATAACGAATGGTCAAATGTAATGGAAGATGACTACAGGCCAGTTAGCAAGCTGTGCAAAATGGACAACTTCATTGTTACAAGATCTTTTCTTTTTTTAAGATTCTTTCTGGAGAAATTTGCATATTTGCAAGTACTGTCATTGGACTCTTGAAGGCATTTTACAGTGCTACAACACTTAACAATTTACTTTAGATACTGAAATACCACATAATTGGAGATATTTAAACGCTGAAAATAACATGCTAGGCTGTTCCAATATAGGGAGTTTTACAGAAAATCAAATAGAGAATGGAGATATTAAGAGATGAAAATAACATGCCTTGGCTGTTCAAACATGGGGAGTTTTACAGAAAATTATAATGAATGAAGGTAATAAAGGGATAAAGGGATGTTCCCTTTCTTTGTTAGCAGCATTCAAATTCCTACAAATTCTTGGGAGCACATTGCAATCCTGCACGAAATCTGATGCTGTGTGTGTCCGAACCACAGTCCAACGACCTGATCACACCAGTCATACATATTCATCATTGATGATGCATATTCATTAGGCCTGGGTCTGTGTGTGAGCTGTTTGGAGAGCACACGCATGGGAGATGTGTTATCACAGAGAAAATTTGCCCGGGCCTGCCAAAGCACACTCTAGACACACACACACACACACACACACAGTAGCACACACATACACATGCAATCACACAAACGCCACCTGTACATGCTCAGTGGCCTAACAGAGAGCTCTGAACATTGCATGTTTATTTTCTTCAGTTAAAGTAGCTGCATGAGACTCGTGTCATTTGAATGACTACAGAGCTCCACCTGTGGAGTCTCATCTCTGTGGAGCTCCATGCAAATTGCTCGTCTAGAGTGACAGGCCTGTATTCAAGCTGTTAGAACACCAATATTCAGAAAACCAACGAACTTTGTTTGGAATCACTGTTTTCAGGAATATAAACCAATTATGTTGAGGATAAAAATACAGTGCTCTATAACTAGATGGGTTTCAAATAATTAGTACTTATTAATAATAAATTAAAAATGCTGTAGAATATTAAGCATATTGTAAAAAAAAAGCCAGAGCCAGAATACAATGTAAATGGAATTCATATTCAGATACATGACATCAGTCTGACAAGCCACATTCATTCACTCATTTATTTACCCATTCACCCCTTAACTCATTCACACAATTACTAATTAATTCACACATTTACTTATTAAACCACAAACACTCTCAATAACTCCTTCAGTAAAATATTCATTCACTCACTCGCTCAGAAACTCAAAAAAACACGTTTATCTGTTCTGTCACTCAAACATAACTCATGTATACACTTACAAAGTTATTCATTCATTTTTTCAGTCACTTGCTCTCTGACACACTCACCCATTCAGTCAGTCACTCACTTATTCATCCATTCATTTACTCACTCACAAACTCTTTTACCCATTTATTCATTCACTTACTTATTCATTCATTCTACTCACTCACTCCATCATTGATCCACTCATTTATGCCACATGTTTACCTATTCATTCATTCATTTACTAATTAATTTACTGACTCCCTCATTAATCCACTCATTCACAACTACTCGCTTACCTATTCATATATTAATTTATTTATTCCTTCACTCTACTCACTCACTCTCTCATTTATCCACTCATTCATTCAACTGACTCAACCATTCATTCACTTCTTTACTTCACCCACTTCTTTACTTCACTCTACTCACTCACTCTCTTATTTATCCACTCATTCACTCCACTCATGCAATTCCTTCACTTATTCAGTCTCCCTCACATCACTTCATTTAAAACTATTAATATTAGAACAGGTCTTTGCTACTAAAGGTTCTTCTAAACCTTCTAAAGGCTGCCGAACAGGAAATGAACTTCCTCTTAAAATGACGTGCGGAATTACTACAGAAGGTAAAAGAGTACATTAATGTTAATTTAACTTCCAGTCATTTACATTTCTGATGCTTACTGGGTCCTTTAACAATGCACCATGATCAGAACCAGCTGAATTTTTCAACTAACCAAGCGAGACAGAGCGAGGTGTACTGTGTGTGTGTATGTGTGGAGCTGGGAGGGTAGGGGCAAAGAAAGTAGAGTGAAAAGAGTGGTCGTGCGAGACAGGGAGAATAATGGTAAGAGCGATAGAGAGGAAAGTGAGAGAAAGAAAGAGAGCAGAAAATGAGTTCTTGGTATGTCACATTGGGGGGCTTGTCCTTTACCAGCTCAACAGACAGGAGAGTGTGTATGGGGTGAAAGGTCATCACATAACTCATCATTCAGTGCCAGCTATGTGTGCGCGTGTGTATGCGTGCATGTACGGGTGAGCGAATGTGAAAGTTATATGTTGTAACTGATATCCTTCATATAGAGAGTCATGTTGAGACCAAGTGTTTTATATACACCACATACAAACATTTCTATCATCACTCCAATGCAGAGACCACACTGAAATGCAGGAAACTTAGAGCGTCAGTTTGGCCGTAAATCTCATTTTAGACAATGTCTAACTTACCCTAAATATATTTGAGTAGGCAAGAGATTTGCACTGAAGGATAATCATGCAAAATGTGTGTTTACTGTAAATCTGGAGTTTGAGTCTGAAGTGGAGTGAGTTATAAAAGCACAGCGAGTATATGGGAATATTCAGTGTTTCTGGGGTCCAATGCCTCCTATTTGTTCCTCCACAAATCTTTGTACTAACTTTGCAGCAGAAGGATTTTTCTTTGTCCATGTGGTTCAGCTGCAAATTTTAGTCAAGCTTGAAGCAAGGGCTTCTTGCTTGGGCGGCAGCTTCTCAGTCCATGGTGATGTAGAACTCGCTTGGCTGTAACCAATTTCCTCTCAGCTGAGGGTGACAGTGTGGGTTTTCTTCCAGACCTTGTCAAAGTGGCTACACCTCACAATAACTCATATGTGAGAACAGTTATTTGAACAGATGATCGTGGAATATGCATTTATTTAGATATGGCTCCAAGAGAAATTTCCAATTCCTCCTTCTCATATTTGCATTGCACTCCATGGGTTTGTACCCTAGTGCTGTGTGTGAGGTAATATAGTGAGCACTGACAAACAAACCCCCTTTATGCAAGCACAGAAAGTCTACCAGCTGTAGCCAATCATGATCACTAACAGGAAGTTAAGAGGTCTTGGCTTTAACAAGTTAAAAGACATTAGAGAACTTTTAGTACCACTGAGTGTTATGTTTCCAGCTCTAGGGCAGGCTGACAGCTCTAGGATGGCTCAGTGGTTAGAGCACTGGGGTTCCATACTGGGGCTCGGTAAGCTGCCACCTGCTGCCACCTAACTCTCTCTACTCCCTGGGTGCTGCAGCGATGCCTACCACTTCGATCATGTGTGCTCACTATATCACTGTGTATTTGCTCACTAGTGTGTATGTGTTCACCCCACTGACGGGTCGAAAGCAGCAGGCAACAGAAATGGTGTCTAACAGAAATAGTGAATGTGGCAATATGGTTGTTTTTGTCCTTGTCTAAAGCTCTCTCACTTACTGTAACAACTCCCATTTCCCTGGATGTTCCTTCAGCTATCACTACACTGTCAACTAGTCACCATACAGTATCCAGATCATCATCACTGGAAATGCTGATTAATAATACCTGTCTATTTGTGTAATTTAAAAAAATTGTAATGCTCTCTCTTTGCAAAGTTTTGCCTCTATTCTATATATACTTTTCACCCTGTATTAATTCCAGAAACCTTTCAAAATTTGTGCATCAAATATATAGTTTTCCAACTAAAAATAAATGTTGTATTTCATTTAAATAAACAAGGTGAATAATATATTTGATTTCCCCAAGTAAAACGACTGCACTTAAGGTTTTTCAAAATAGAGACCTTTTTACATGTGCATAAGAAGCCTATATGAAAATGTATTTCTGAGGATAGCCTGAGCGTTTAAGGCAATAAAGCAATAAAGCTTTTAGAGGGGTATTATTTAGATAACTTGGCACCCGGGTCTGGCAGAGTCATTTTCTAACTGGCTGCTACTCAGACAAAGCAGATATTTAGAATACACACACACACCCACACACACACTCACACACACACACATGCAAAATTATTTCATCATTCAAAAAGACAGATGCTAATGAAAAGTGATCCATTAATTCATCATTAGAAAAACAGTGCCCTTCTCAAGCGATTAAAAATGCTATGCTTCATCACTGTGAACAATGCCCTTCAGAAGAGCCAACCGTTTTTGTAATTACACAGGAGTATACTCATACATCAAAAGCAACGCAAACTGCAATATTCAGCGTCTTGAATTAGCCTTTCACTCTTTAAGTCGTACCCTGTCATTCGGCCATTTCTGAAAGCCAGGCCAACTTTTTCTGCTAAAAGTTTTTTTGGCTTTTTTTTTTTAAGGTGCTTGGCCTCTTGCAAAGAATGTCTTATGAAGGTTTACAGTGGCAAAAGCCTTGAGCCTTTTGCAAAAGCCTTTATTTTCTTGGATGGTCTATTGTAGATGCCTCACCTGACATTCAACCAACTGAATATCTCTTAAATGAAACTGAACTCTAAGCTGAATGTAAATGACTGTCTATTGAATGTAACCCTGAACCCAACCCAAACCCTAACCTTAACATTAACTTTGAGCACTATCAACCCTACATCCTAACCCTAAACTTAACCTAAACCTTGAACCTAACCCTAAAAGGTATATGTTTATGAGATATACGTATATGTATATGTATATCATTGGCTATATATAGATTTGGTAAGGTACAGCAGGGAAAAGAAAAAACACCCAAAAAACATTATTCAAGTTTCTTTTCATTTTTTTTACATACAGTCATAAAAGTTTGTCCCACCTAGTGCAATAAAGCCCCTCTGAAGTAAAATGGGCTGAAGTTGTTAAAGCCAGAATATCTGTGAAATACTTTCCACTGTCAGTCGACTCAAACACAAAGGTGAGAACAGTGAGAGATAAAGAATAAAGAGAGATAAAAAAAATGGCATTTAGTTTGCAACAGTGAGAGGGTGAGAGACAAGATAAAAGAAGGAGGAGGCAAGGGGGCAAACAAGACTACAGTCACTATAGCCACTACAGTTCGCACAATATTATGCAAATTCAACATCTTGGCACACGCTCTTGTGAAATGATTGTATTTACCCTAATAGAGTTCCTACAAATAAATATACCAACACAACCCCATAGTGTAGTTGTTTTTTGTTTATTCGAACAACATGATGGAATTCCCAAAAAAGTTGCATCATGTCCGGTGGGTGTTTGACTCAAAACTGTGTATGGATTATGTAGAATTTTCTAAATTGACTATTCATGCTGCTTTTGGTGACTTTGGTGTCTTTTATTTTGGCACCACGTTTGTCTCACCAATAAAACATTAGGTAAGATATGGTTTATTAAGGTCATTACCTAATTCCACAAACTGTACGCTCAGTGTGAAAAACACATAGTGTATTGAGTTCATGAGTGTAATTCCCAGGCTAGCTTGCAGGTTCACTGAGCATGCATGGCTATGGGCTAATGGCTAATAGCTAGCCTTTTTCCAACAGCTGAGACTGTTTGTCATAAATGTCATTGATTCCTCATTTAATCCAACATGCATCGCCTCACACACAAACAGAAACACGCACAAACAAACAGAGGCATCAGGTGCTACTTGGTTGCATCGCTAGACAGTGATCACGCATAATTAAGCTGTTTCTGCTAACTCAGGCTATGTTTCACAAAGAGCATCTGATTTCAGGCTGCCAGCGCCAGTAGAGATACTGACCCCTCAGCTGCAGAACAATACGCAGTGCGCTCGGCAGCCAGCCAGGAGCAGCTGCTTGCTTAGAGAGTCTGGCCCAAAACCTGTGGAGGGGATGACCTGCTCATTTTAGACACATACGCAGAGAATGGCACGGACAATAATGGCCCGAAATGGGTATGGAATGAATAGAGGCAGATAAGACATTCAGGACATGGAAATAGGACACCATTGTTGACCCTTGACAATGGCCAGAGAGTGTAGCGCCATGTAATATGTGAAAATGTAAGCTAGCGTATTGCTAGCATGAGGCCTATTGATATAGGCTATTGTTACTGTACAGATGCAATAGTTTAAATGAGATTTGCTCTTTTTTACAATGATTAATGGATACATTTCTAGGATTTGAGATCAAGCTATGCAGTGCTATTTCTCATTTGGAAGTGCTATTATCTCTTTGGAAGCTAGTTGTAGCAGGAACATGGTTTTTTAGCACATAGTGGACTAAAATTCTCAGGTTTGCCACTCCAACACTCTGGACTTTTCAAAGATTGGTGATGAGAATACTGCACGTGAAGAGTGTCATTATCATCTTCTTCCTCATTGTTAAATCACACCTCTCATAACTGTTTGACAAGAAAGACACGTTGTTATGACACTGTGTGTTGTTGAACCTTTTTTGCACACAATTACTGAACTGGATGGGCTCATGTATAAGTCAGTACTAATTTAGGACCCATAGTAAGTGTTAAATCAGCATACAGCTCGAAACATCTAGGTCATTCTAACTCCACAAATGGTAAACTAGCTTAACGTTAATTTGTACACTGTTAAAAAAATAAGATACTTGAGGAACATTTGGAGATTCTTCAGTTTGATACTTGAGGTGTTTTGAGGAACTTTCAAAGAAAGATTTGTAAAAGACAATGGTTCCCTGTTTGTTCTTCAAAGCACCTTAAGAGGTTCCTCCACAGTTTCAAACCTGAACAGTTCTTCAAGGATCTTATAAATAGTGCACAGTGAACAATGGCTACATTGTGGATGTCTGCTGAGATGAAATCAGGACAGAAGTGACTGTCTGGATTCTTTAAGCTCTCTGAAATCTGGTCAATTTCATCTTCTTTGAAAAGAAATTATTCCTGTTTTTTGTATATATATATATATATATATATATATATATATATATATATATATATAGTGAACAAACCAACAAACCAAGCACACATAACCAATATGCTACTAACGAATGCTAGCAAAATAAATTCCTGTCAGTATTTCTCACTGCCATATTTCGGAGCAGCTGCATCCTTTTCATTTTTGTATTCTCCATGCTGCACATCTTCGCGTAGATTCAGGTATGACAACAGGCACATCTTAAAGCATAGCAAACAGTACTGTGCTCTGTAGGACGCCGCATGTTTTGTCAACCAGCCCCAGATTGAATCCAGTGTTCATTATCTGTTTTCACTCCAGGAGAACTGTAATATAGACTCTGTTGTCACATTTATAGTTGAGTAATTGCGTGTGTTCTTGTTTTTAAATGTTTTGAGACAAAATAAAACAAAGAGGCCAGGTGCAATAAGGTTCTTTCAATGTCGTTAGCCCACTGGAATAAGTCCAAAGCCTTCCAGTCTCACCCAACTATCATTTATCCATTCTGACGTTGGCTGTGGAAAGAAAGAAACTGTGACAGATGTAAAGCACTGTAAAGTACTGTAATAGCTAAAAGGCACTGTGAAGTACTGTAATAGCTGTAAGGTACTGTACATGTTTCGTAGATTCTAGTAACTCCCAGTTTAGGGTTTAGAATTTAAAGATTTTAAATCTAAGAGATTTGATTTTAGTTTTTGTTTTGAAGTTAAGGTTAGGTTAAGGTTTAGGTTTAGATTTAATGCAACCTATTACATCCAGCTTAAAATTCATTTGCACTTACATTTACATTTACGGCATTTAGCTGACGCTCTTATCCAGAGCGACTTACATGGTTTCTGGTATTACATATGTGGGCCAATGTAGTGTTAGGAGTCTTGCCCATGGACTCTTATTGGTGTAGCGCAGCATAGCCACCCAGACCGGGAATCGAACCCTAGTCTCCCACATGGTGTGGTAGCTTACTGGCAGGTAGTGGTGTTATCTGTTGCGCCACACCAACCACATTTAATATACATCAATCTGCAGAAACAGCAATGCTGTAAGTCCTGCCTCAAGTATGTGTATCTTTTCTTAGCCTTAACAAAACCCATGATCTCTAGATAGCAGTGGAGGCTATATAGGGTGCAAAGCATTGGAGCCATTCCAAAAATGTAAAAAAAAAAAAAAAAAAAAAACCCTCTACCCTATAATGGCTGCAGATCTGCAGAAATATTATGCTTGAGTATTTAGAGTAATTGCTGTCTTGGGCAGTGCTATTTTGCTGAGAAGGAAGGTAAAAAAAAAAATAAAACATTCTTGAGTGACAGGATTAATATGAATCATAAGGATTTTTCATCAAAGAGCCTAATTATTTTTTAGAAAAGTGTAATGAATGAATACTCCAATGACTACTAATCATGTAATGTTAGATTTTGAAAGTCAGATGCTAATGTAGGTCTGCAATATAGTACACCATAAAAAACAGAAGGGTGGTGCAGAATGTTCTTTTTAATAAAAGAGACACCTTTAATTCATTTCAATTTCCTTCAACTGAAAGGTTCTTTAAGGAACCAAAATAATGTGCTCTACTGTTTCTGGCACCTTTATTTCTAAAAGAGTGCTGTATAAGGTTCCTTAATGGTTCTTGGCTTGGATGTACAGTTCTAGGGGGGAAAAGTGCAATGAGCAAGCAATGTAATAAAATAGACACTTTTGTTTTCCTCAAGAACCCTGCAAAGCAGTATTGTTTTCTACTTGGAACCAACTATATCCATGCTGGGTGTGTCTTTCTCCCTCTCACTATCCATCATTGTGTTGTCTTTCCCCCTAGGCTACCTCCCCATGGGTGGTCATATGTATTCTAGATTGTAGTGGAGCTGCTTGGCCTTAGGGTTGTAAAAGCATGTTACCACTTTGCCTGCAGGCCCCATGCATGTGTCCACTTGCGCTATTGCAGCCTAATCACTTTTTGTGATAAGGTTAAATGTTAATATGCAAATGAGTAAAAACATATATTATTAACTGGCAGGAGCAGATTAGGTTAATTAAACATACTGTCCTATATGGAAGCAGCTTCTCTTAAGTTGTACAATTGTAGAGAGAATTAAACTTTAAAAGTGTTACAATAAACCCTTACAGAGATGATTTAACTGTCTAAACAAGACATTTGAATATTTGGGGACTCAAAGAACCCTGACATGTTGTAAAGGTCATTTACCAATTTAAAGGTTCGTCCTGGAATCTTTACATTTTGTGGAGGTTATTTAAACGTTATAAATGTTCCAGACACTCACAACTCTTATTAAAGACAGTTAACCAAAAGGGAACTATATAAGGTCCTATGAGAGGTGGCACAAAAAAGGATGGTCCTTGGCACCTTTATTTTATAAGTTTTTTGAACTTCACAAATTTAAAATGGTTCTTAAGAAAACACATCTCATAAATACATCTCATTAACCAGAAAATGGTTCTTTAAAGAACTATCTAATAAAAGGTTCCTTAGGGAGTAAGCCTACCAGACACCACTCTAAATAACACTTTGATGTGGTTCCTGAATATTTAAGCTTGTCTAAAACACTTAGGACTCCAAAATTGGCACTTTGCATTTTATTGAAACTATTCAACCTAATTAGCTTAATAACTGTGTAATGTCTGTATGGGGCATTGTTTTTGATAGCCTTGATTTATTACTGCTTACCTGTGGGACACCGTTAATGCGAGAAAAATGATCATTTCAGATCTGTGGTGAATCATTTCAATGACGTTCTATTCTGAGTCAGGGGAACGGATGACACACCAGAAACAGAACACGAATGAACAGAACAAGCTCTTCATTTAAAGTGGCTTTTTGTCCCAAACCTGCCAATTAGCAAGACACTCTCTGATGAACTCTATGCAGTGATTGCACTCATTGTTTCCTCAGGAAAATTTGCTAGTGCATTTAATGTCAGCAATTGTGGCTTTGTCTTTCATCCCATTAAAATATCAATTTGCTCAAGCCCATTCTGATGAAAACCTCTAATTACCAGAGACCAAAGTGATGTAACATGCTCAGTATATTATCATAAAGGCTGGGGAAAATGATAGCTGATAGGTTGATAGCGGGAGAAAGGATAAATTTAACTGGTAATGGGTATTTTTTTAAACTTCCGTCATTGCTCTTCCGCTACGTGAAGAGGAAGACTGAGACTCTGACGGTTTGACCTTCCCTTCTGATGCTCCAGCAACACGTTACAGATGAAAACTGGCATGTAATAAAATGTGAAATGTCTCCGCACTTCGTCTCTGATGCAACACATATAACTCACTTTACAGGCAGTCCATTAGCTTCCCTTCAGGGGATTGAGGTCTTCATCTACAATAAGCATTGCACATCACAGGCAGACTTCATCTGACAGACATTTACACAGTCATAACTGCAAATGCCAAAGCTTTTAAAAAACAATCCTTTCTTTTGTACAGTACAACGTGATAGGTGGCATAAAACTTACAGAAGCCGCTACACCAAAGGATGGGCATTGAAGCACAGCAATGAACAGTCAAGGTTTTTTCTTTCAAATGGAGCCTGACTGTGCACTTTCAGTTGAGGCAGATTTGGATTCTAAACTACGGATGTGCATTTAACTCATTCTATAGTGTTTTACTCAATTGCAATACACATATTCAGTTAAGTGTTGGGAATGACAAAGCAATTTTGAAGTTAACGCAATTGGTGTTAATGGAGGCTGCTTATGCAGATGAGCTAATGAACTAATAACACTACAGCTCAATAGATCTAATGGATGCTGTCGGTGTAGCAACATGTTTGTTTGTCAGAGAAATATACTTGAACTAATTATGGACATCATTATAATAGCTAATATCAGCTTGCCAGAAGCTACCCAGGTTAGCGAAAAAGACATGCCAGAGCTGCCTTCTCAGGCCATGTCCTTAACGACATATCCTTGGCAACACGCTTACGCTAAGGCACTCATGTTTCATAGTAACAAGGTCTATACCCTGCTGAGAAACTCAGCTCAAGACTAGCTTTTGCTGGTAGCTGGTTTCAGATGGTCTAAGCTGGTCTTAGACAAAAGGGGGTTGAAAAGCTGGCCATCCAGACAAAAAAAAAACACTATGCTGGTAAGCTAGCTGGTTAATCAGCTCTTGACCAGCATAGCATATGTTGCACTTAATTTTGGTTACGCTTGGTCATGCTGATCAACCAGCTTGTCAAGCTTGGACATATAGGTTGTTTAGCATGGTCCAGTTGGTCATGCTTGTAGTTCAACCATACTACCTGTCAAAGAACAAGTACACGTGTGCCCTACCTGTATATGTCCTTATTCTGAACTTGGTGCAATGGGACTTGGTTGGGTCATTGGCCGTTTGGGTCAAATCTACAGATCTGAATAAAGCTCTAAATTTGACTCTACTGAAGGAGCAGAGCAAAGACTGGATCTGTGATTCTGCTTGATAAACAAAATGCCATCTTCAACAAAAAAAGAAGAAAATATTAATAAAAAATGTGCATGAAATAGTAACGAAGATTCCTCATGTGTGCTTTCACGCCCTCTCAGTCGTGACCACTGAATATGGCTCGCTGTCACAAGACGCTCAGCCTAAAAGCACTTTGTTCCATTGCTAAGACAATGCCACAGCACTGCGTTCTATCAGCAGAAAGAGGCTGAAAGGCAAGAGCAATTACCGATGCGGAGGCATCCGTGACAGGCCCTTTGAGAGCCACTGACATTAGCAAACAGCAATCAGGTGAATCACCGCTGACAAAAAGGCTGCGTCAGATATACATTAGGCAGACAAAAGAGCCGTACACAGGCCATGACAGGATCAATCTTCATGTACAATGGAAACGAGGCAGGCAGTGGCATCCTAATAGAGACATGGAGTACCAACAGCGTCTTGCTAAGGCCTAGCGTCAGCATTTTGGCCACTAAGAACATCGTCAGATCACTGGGACAAGTCAAAGGAGGACAAGTCGGCTATGCTGTCTGAATCTAACCACTGAGGAGAAAACATCTCACTCTCCCTCTCTCTTTCTCTCTCTTTCTCACCCTCCAGCCCTTTCCCATGTCTGGAAATCAAAAAGCCAGCCCTGATGCTCACAGTTTAAAAGCGATTAACTAGCCCAGACTCTGTCAGGCTAAATAAGACATGGTGACACAAACAGGCTTCTGACTGACATATGAAACCATTAGAGGCATGCCCAGTCTTAACCAGGTAGAGAGAGAGAGAGGTGCATACAAGTAAATGCAGCAATAGCCCAGCAAGCCAGACTTATAATCGTAGGTTTTGTCATTCCACATGGTAAAGAGTTGCTTACTTTGGCAGGATGGGGTTATACAACTGACAGGAAAAACTGAAGACTACAGATATGATTTATGGCATTGGCAGTTATGAAAATGGTGTAAAAAAAAACAAAGCACCCACTCAGCGGTCACCAGAAAATGCTGGACGCAGTAAACTTGTAAACTTCACATTCCTTTTTTCAATCTAGCAGCTATATCTTTCTCCAAAAAGCACATCACTGTCCTATTCTGCAGAGCAAGCGGCTTCTTGTTAATGCTGACTAGTTAAGAAAGCCTGTTTTCTGTTGGTCTGTAGGACAAAAGTGAAATATGTACATTAGATTTAACAGAAAATGTCACAAGACTTCTAGAAGTATGCACATTTTTTCCAGGTCATCTCAAACACATTCAATGATGTTGAGATCCGAAATTCTGGGGTGGTCCATCCAGTATCTAGAAAACAGAAGCATTGTTGTGTTTTATTTGTGTGTTTTTGATTAGTGTGAGCTTTGAGATCAACTCCACATCCTTTCAGACCAACAGGGTTAAGTTGTCTTCTCATAGTGGAAGGATGGACAGAAATGTGTGTATGCTTTCAGATCTAAAGCATAATTAGATAATAAGTCATAATCCACTTACCAATGTAAGAGGAAAGTCCAATGGAAAATTCGAAGAATTCAAAGAAGTTGGTAGTTTTGGTGGTCTGCCAGGTCTTACATAGTTGTTAGAGGTCTCATTTTCTCTGTACTTTTGAATACATTTTCCATTTGCTGTCTTTTGACTTTCCTCTTAAGATGGCAAGCGAGTTATGGCATATCTAATCTACTGAAATTAATTAAATAAATAGTGGTCTCTGACTCAGTGGGTGGAGCTTCTGAGACTGAGACTTATATAGCTACGGTTGGAACAATTTGACATGCCATTTGTGTGGTACATCAGCCTAGCATATTGTAGAGGACAACCAGCTCGCCCAGACCTACTGCACCAAGCCCATCCGTCAATTGGAGGGCCTGGATTTACATACTGCTTGCTGGGCCTGGGTTAAATGAGCACTGTTGGGGTTGGGATGTTATTGTGTGTGTGTAGGTCTGGCATGTGTCATTGGTGGCCTGGCTGCGGTTGCGGTCATTTAACAACCCAAAAAGGGGTCCTGTCATGTTCATTAGGTCTACCCATTGGGGGCCTATTTCTATAAAGAGCTGAAATGTTTCCTAATGCCTCCACTGCTATTTCCTCAACAGCACAGTATATTAGAAACTGCTGTTTACAAGATGGTGGATTATGTAAAGTCAGCCTCAATGCAAACATTTTAGGCATCCCTTAAAAACATCAAATGCTGGGTAAATTCCTTACATATCCTTACATAAGGCTTTGTTTTGCAAGTCAGATGAGTCACATGAGTGCAATCTGCTAGAACGGAGTAGCAGACATCACTCTAAAAGCACAATTTCTATTGTAATACTTATGTCAAATAAGTAGAAGTGAAAATCCTGAAACCAATATAAAAATCACAACTGTCTAAACCTCTTAAATGACAGTATTTTCAAACACCAACTAATCTTTATCATGTCACTTTTCCATCATAATAGTCTATGCGAAATGGACATCTTCATACTCTTCTGACCCAGATAACAAGAGTCCTCCCAGTAAATTATGGCTATGGACTAGCTCGGCCTGTAGGTACCCATTTCAACCTCAGAACTGTCGCAGACAATTTATAAACCACCTCCAGTGCAGCATAGTTCCGCTCGGCAGCCATTTGAAAACAGGGCAGGCTCCGTGACTAACCGATCGAGGCGTAAAATCAAAGAACGCTTCTCCTCCTACACCAAATTAAACCCACAAATAATCCAATGCTAATGACATAATGAGTGCGGTGTGCGGCGTGACCCCCGGAGCCACTCGACTCTAAAGGACGTCAGATGAAAGGACAGTGGGACATTAACCATCAACCATCTGCAAATGTCAATGATGAATGCTTTTCGAAATGCAGAATGCCTCTACAATAATGTCTGAAGGCCTGTAATGATGGGTGAATGCAATAAATGTTACTCTGGGAAAAATAAATGAAAAAACTCACTGCATACAGCAGCCAGCAATATATTAGTCACTGATTCCCAGAGCTGTGCAAAAGTTCTGTCCATGGAATTAACTTGACGAGTTCAGAATACAAGCAAACATTTTAG
Organism: Salminus brasiliensis; assembly: GCF_030463535.1. Classification (NCBI taxonomy): domain Eukaryota; kingdom Metazoa; phylum Chordata; class Actinopteri; order Characiformes; family Bryconidae; genus Salminus; species Salminus brasiliensis. Next base: position 33,601,753 of record NC_132878.1, read on the forward strand.
AGTACAAGTTCTGTCCCGGGGTGAAATTTAGGCTAAAAGATTATCCTTTTAGAATATCAGTGACAGCATTACTGGAGTACTGGTTCCCTCCAGGGAGCAAATTTTAGGCTTCAAAGTGACCACTGTAGAATGCAAGTTCAGTCCAGCAGTGAATTCTAGTCTTCAATGTGGCTACCTAACAGTATGAGGGACAACTGTGGAGTACAAATTCTGTCCAGGTATGAATTCTATTTGTTAAAATAACGCCAGTCGAGTAAAACTGGTCATTTCAGAATACAAGTTCTGTCCAGGGAGTAAATTATTGGCACCATATAGTCGAACTGACCACATTAGATTAACCACTGCTCTCTAGGCTCCAAAGTGGTGAGAGGCATCTTTAGAGAACATGTTCTATTCAGGGATGAATCCAATGCATATTGATTTGTACATGAATATGGGAATATGGAAAACTATAAGTACATAATGAAATCTTAAATATCACTGTAATGTAATTATTTTGGCATGATTTGGATTTCGTCATTGTCCCACAAAAAAAACATGCATCTCCATTTTTGCTGTTATTCACGATTTGACATTGTGAACCTGACAGTTGTTACTTACATTGTTCCTTACAATTTCACAATGAATGGACCAATGAAAATAAAAAGTCTTTTTTTCTCCTGTAAAGTGACCTCTTTGGACAAAGCACCACCTAAGTATGTCCCCATTGTGCCACCACAACAGATCTGACCATTCAAAGAATAGACTCCACATCCTCTGAGGGTGTCCTGTGGTATCTGGCACCAAGACGTTAGCAGCAGATCTTTAAAGTCCTGTAAGTTGTAAGGTGGGGCCTCCATGGGTTGCCTCCATGAGCTTTAAGTGCCCATGACTCCATTGTTGTAATGTCTTGGAGCACTTTTGGTAGGTACTGACCACTGCATACTAGAAAAAAAAAACCCACATGAGAAAAACAAAAGGTGTAAGTACTTCCTTACATGCTAACCCTCCAAGTTGCATTTTTTTTTTATTTTCATGGCAATATAAAAAATATATTAATCAAATAAAGTCAGTAGATATTAACATATCTACTTTTAGACATTGTTCAATCCTGCTGATATGTGTCCGATACGCTTTAATTCTGTGTATTCAACTGATTGGATTACTGATCAGAAACTCAACAGTTTTGGATTCATCAGAATAACTTGGTCCTAGAACAGATTTGTGTTTTAACCTTGATGTTCACACATATTTTAGGCTGCAGCCAATCACACTCTTTCTGTCTTTGGGAAGCAGTTTGACCAATAATGGTATAAACATGTACATAAATCCCATTATTGGCAGTGAGAAAGCGGGACTTCTCCAGATGTGTTTTTTTTTTCTTACACAGAATGGAGAAGCAAACGCTGACTTGAAAACTCAAAATTTCAGGCATTTTTAATGTGTCGGCAACTTGTACAACAAAGAGAAATATGTAGAAGTTACCAACCCACCTGGAGCACTGACATTTTGGCCCTCAGATTCTTATGCCATTTTTCCGTTTAGACACATCACCCTCAAGACTTGACTGTACACTTGCTGGTCGATGTCTGATTGATATATTTATGACAGTACATTTGGTAATGTGACCTTAGTAAATATTTACCAAACACAATTAACCATATTTTTTTGTATTTTCAAACTAAATCAAATGTAATATTGAATAAATACATTTTTAAATATATAAATAAATAAATTAACATAATTTAATCAACTTGCTTCTTCTTTCAACTCTAGCTTGCTTTGGTCATCACCAGTGACAACTGACTTTAAAGGGTTACTGTGTAGAACACAGCAAGCCCTGCCACCCTGCTCTGCCAGCTGAATGTCACCTGGAGGCTCTTAGAGCCACTAAAATATGCAGCACTACAAGCACAAGCTGTTTAGAGCAATATCTGATCCCTCTAACCTTCCACCTCAGAGCATCTCGTGCTACAGAGAGAGATAGAGATAGAGAGAGAGAGAGAGAGAGAGAGAGAGAGAGAGAGAGAGAGAGAGAGAGCATGTGCCGTTCATGGTGAGAAAGGAAGGAAGACTGACCAATAGAAAAAGAGAAAGATGGTAGGTGTTTTTGGCACAAATGAGGCATGTGTTTCCTAAAAGCCTTTCTAGGTAAGCAGTTCTGCATGACTTCCTATTCTGCGTGAGAGTGTGCATGTGTAGGTAAGAGCTTTTTGAAAGGTGTGTTAATGCATGTGTGTGAGTGTTTATTCAGGCTTGACTGATTAAAGAAACACGACCACTGCTGGTCACGTCCGGACAGCATGAGCTATAGAGGTGGCGGAGACAGGCCTCGTCATGCTTCGGGCACATTGAAAGGTCAGAACAAATCGGTCAGGATCACAACATTAGATCCACTGACTCATTCATTAGCTCTGCTGAAGCTGCTGTTTCTAAAGCACCTTCACCAGGCCTTAATGCAGCATTAAGTGAGGCTGGGTTGCAGTGTCATCCTCACAATGTGAGGAATTAGAGAAGTGTGAGGATTTCACGAGTCAACCTCCCTATATACCAAGACTTTAAAAGGGGAAAAAGTCAAGATTTAACAAACACCACCTCTAGTGGTTAAGTAGGTGAACACAACAACAACTTAAGACACACATTCCATTCCCTGCCATGAAATCACACCTCTCTTTTTCAGAGAGACTTCTCGTCCATTCATGCTATACACATACACTACACATTCTTCTTGGTATTGTGGTGACGTTTGGTCAGAGCGTGCAGAAAACTCCCGTATCTGAGGGGTGTGATGGTTCAAGCATTTCTCCCTGATATTTGGTGCTGCCCACTACAATAACTAGTTTCTTGAAATGATTAACTAATATTTGCTCAGAATGCTGCACATGACCAGTTATACATATCTCTGAAGAAGGTTCACCCAGGCGTGGGCTAGAGGGGTATAAAGGCTCCGGCCAATGCTTTTGGAATGAATTGGGGAGTTGGGGATGAGTTGGGGTGGTGATCACACGCTCTTCTCACTGATTGCCAACAAATCCCCACAGCAATGCTCCAAAGTATAGTAGAAGGACTTCCTTGGACAGTAGAGACAGTTCCTCCCACAAATGCAGGTTAAACAATAAGCAGGAGCCTCAAACCTTTACCCATTTAGTGCAAGAAACCCCCAGGTTAAATTCTAACTGTAGGTTGTGCCTTCTCAGGTACTGATGTAAGATGATTGGGTCTGGATCACAAACTCTTCATTATTCCAGAGACCACAGTTCCAGTGCTCCACTGCCCATAGCTGGGGGGTATTATGCCCCTCTATCCATCGCATGCCTCTATTAGGTATGGTAACCCTAGTCTTATGTTTCAAAGCATCCTATTCTACTGACAGTACTTTTCCATGGAGAATATGCAAGCTGTACTAATACATGCTCTATGTAAACCCCTTGAATGGCCAATGGCCCACTGTCTAAGCAGAAAGTTTTATGACATACTTCTGTTACCAAAAAAAATTATAAAAAATAGACCCACCAGTGCAGAAGTCCCCGTAGTTACTGAGTGATACTCCTTAGTGTGTAATAAGCCTTGGAGTGTTAAGGTGTTAAACAAAATTGTATACTAATAAAGAGTATTAGAGCAAGTGAAGCACTGAAAGTCATCGCCGAGGGTCTGTGTGGTGGCTGGAGTTCTGGATTTGGGGGCACATTAAGAGTTTAAGTTTATTGTGGTTTTGTGCTAGAGTGGAATAGTGGGAGTCCTTACAGTGAGATATGAGAACTAAGATCAGACTTTAGAGCCACGGCACTAACACACACTCTTACACCCCTACACACTTCTAAAGCGTTGAGGACAGCGCTTAACATGGCGATAAGCGGCCCGTGCTAATTTGATTCTTCTTTTGCCTGTCGTACTTTGGCGTAATTAGTTAGGGAGCATGTAAGTGGTGAAAGGCGTCTCTTGTGACAGAGGTAGATAAATCTCTCTCTCTCTCTCTCTCTCTCTGAGTGGCAGCTGGGCAGTTAACATGTTCCCAGGCTCAGAAAGTGTTTTTTTCCTCCACTGATTAGAGGCCGTTGAGGCAGCTGATAGCATTCAGCTAAACACACTGGTACTGCTGCTGCACACATCCATTTCTTTACTCTTTAACTTCTCTTTGCAAAGCAAACAGCCCTGCAGTCTGTAGGTTTCTGCCAATGCAGTGCACTGCATGGCTGCTGCTGTATGAGTCTGATATCAGAGATAAATAATATTGTTATGGGTACTAGTCCCTTGAAATCAGAGTGAACATTTGTGAACAACAAAAATGAATGTTAAATATCTATAATAAATAATTGCATACACATAAATATGAATCTGAACTTAGTAATCACTCCTAAAACACTCTAATGTGTTAGTGGTAAGAGCATGTTTCTCCTTTTTGATGCAAATAGTAGCCCTTGTAGTTGGCACTTATGATCACTGTCAAGCAAAAACATCTGTATGTCCATTTTTGCTGTTTTTGCCTCTAGACGCAACACAAATCTAGCAGTTGTTCTTTACAATAGCTGTGTCTGAAACTGCTATAGTGATGAGAGTCATTATAACCGAACCACAAATACCAAATACGTCTTGACATTGCCATGGTATTGACAGCTGACTGCTAAATGTGAACGTTTAGCTGTATATTCCTACGTTTCAGACACAGCCAATGTTTCAAAATTTCCTGATAAATGTACCAACAGAAATACTCAAAAAATTTTCAAAAAATTCAAAAAATAAATATAAAATTAAGATAAAGTTAAATTTAATTTATCCTCCTGTAAAGTTGATATTTTGAACATACAAAAGTTTTGTCTAAGGCCTAAGGAGCCGCGAAAAGGCGCAGGCTCTAGGCCCAAGCACCAATCAGCATCCACAACCTGCTGCACGTACCCTTCAAGAGCCGAACAGCGATGAGCTGCATCCTGAGCCTTGACTCCAGGCTCCATAGTGGGGCCATACATCCTGTATGCCAGACGTTCAACTCTGGTGGGCACACTCCAGAGGGAGGGTGCCCATGCTGATGAGTACCAGCTGGTTTCGATTAGGCTATGCTGTGTGGGCTATGCTGTGTGGGCAACAACCAACAGAAGGGGAGAGAAAGGGGTGGCAAGCAGGCGGCATAAGTGTCAGAGTTGAAAAGCTTGTTTCTGTGGACTGTTTGTAAAGCTGAAGGACCGAAGCTGAAGGTGCTTATGGTGGAACTGTATAGTTTGGATCTGTGTTTGAGTGATCAAAGAAAGTCTGCTGCTTCTTATCTGGCTTCCAACATCCTTGGTGAGGTTTTTTTTGTTGTTGTTTGCCACAAATACTAAGCTTGGAAATGGCCTACAACTGAAAGCCTAGCACAAGCAGACACAGTTCACCACTGAAGACCTATGTAGTTATACATGCTAATTTACCATGTTTGAGTGACATTAAAACCAGTACAGTCTGCCTATATCTACACACCTCCTGTCAGAAAGTTCAACAGGCTTGCACTGTCTTTGACAGACGCTGACTCTGACTGGCATTTCTGCAGCACATACATCTTGGTGAACCCTCTAATCCTTAATATGAATTAAAGATGTCATGTAGGCTAAAGCCAAGACTGCAAATGCCACTACATGAATCCACAATGATCGGGTTAGTCCTTCTGCATGTGTAGCCTACATGTTCCACCCTGTAGCCTATTTCATTTCTTATGTTAGGGTTTACATGATGGCACCCAGATTTATGAAGCTTGCATGTAATTCACACTAAACAGTATTTCTGTAATCCCCATGGTTTCCAAGCAGGAAAGGCTGGGGCTTAAGCAGCGATATAGAGGGACTAGGCAATGAAGACTAAACATCCAGCTAGCATAATCTGTGCTAATGCTGGTACAGAATATAAAACAGTCTTTCTTCTCTCAATTGCTTGACAAAAGCTGTCTTAGGGAAAGTGTTGTGTAGCACTGAGTCCATCAGTGCAAGTGACAATTAGCATCAACAAAGGAAACAACTGCTGAGCTGTATGGAGCCCATTTTCAATCAATCAATAAACACACCTGTCAGTTACAAACAAATCAAACTATCAAAAAACATGTATTTGACAAACAATATGACCATTTGTTCATTATAATGACCGAGTGCTTGTGTAGTTGATTCTTGGGGTTGATCCACAGAACACCTAAACCTTTGATAAGAAATGGTAAAATGACATTAGCCATGCAAATGTGATGAGGCCCTCTAAGATTTGAGACATAGGTATGTAGTCTTAAAGGTGCCAAAGACTGCATTTCTTAGTATTTTAGGTTCTTTGATGTATAAATAAGACACAAAAATGCATAACAAGCATATTTACAACCCAGAATGAAAGTGCTGATTTTCCTTTTGTAAAACTTTGTGAAAAATGTCTAAAGATATGTTATGTTGTGTTTTATTGGCTGATTTCCAGTGTCCGTATACTTATAATAGTAACTTTTAACCCTGTAACTAAAGCACTAATTATTAAGTCTATTAAGTCTTACTGGATAGTGTTAGTGTCATCCTTTCATTGCGTCTCAGCGCGAAGTGCTGTTAGCAAGCTAAAGAGATTGTAGCTGATGGCCTTTTAGCCTCAACTCTACTCGCTTCCCCAGGTTAGGCTTTCTCCAGCTTTACCTTCAGAAGTTTGTTTAGCTGCAAATTGGCTCAGCTGAGTTACCCCAGTTTTATCAGCTAGCATTAGCTTTTGGTCTAGTGTGGATCCCCATTTGCTCGTTCCAGCTTTTACAATGTTGTGTGCCGAATCTGAGCTTTCCTTCAACGAACACTGGCACTAAATATTTTCAAAACTAGCATCAAAAACATGTATTAATAACAGCATTATCTATCAACGTTGTGTTTACCATTACAGCTTTGACTAGGGCTTGAAGGGCATCTGTTACTGTTGTGAGTTGTGAATTGCTCTGTTTTGGTTATGCTGGATTTTCTTTTAAAGAAATATGTTCACTGTTTGTCAGTTCTGTGTACTGAACTCTCATTATTCAGCTATATCAAGGATAATACAGTTTTCCATTCTAGAATCACTTTAAAGCACTCAAAAAAAAGCTTATTCTAGGAGATCATCTCTCATAATAAACAACTCAGTAATAATACCTGCCCCCACCTTCTTTGACTTTCCTTTCTTGTTTTCTTATGCTAAGTCACTTGCTTGCTTCTTAGACATATGAAAGAGATGCCAGGATAAAGGACATAGAATACTCTAACTGAGATATCCTGGCACAGTCTACTGACAGTTTGTACAATTCTGACAAGTCTGGCCTCCCTTAGTTACTTTTTCCTAGAGCCAACTAATTGTCAGCTCCGGCTACTGCAATTTAGCCTAGCCAATTTTGCCTAGAATGTGTATTTGGGATAAAAATCACAAAAGATTACACTTAAAGTGTAAGACATCCTTCTTTTTTCACTATGTCCATCTGCACTTTTACACACACATAAAGACACACACACACATACACATAAACTGTACCATTTCAGCCTTTATAATTACCATGCTGCCTGTTCAGACGCCATCTCCAACATCCTATATCTGTAATACCTCCAGTAATACCTCATGACATCAACAAGGTGAACTTTTACATCAGAAAAACCTCCTGGTAACATCTCACTGGTCTCATGAGAGTCTTAGAAGCTGAGGAAAGTTGTAGATAAATGGTTCTTGAGGAAACGTAAAGCTTCCTCTAACTCTGACAGTGCAGTTGTGAAATCCATCTGGAATTTGTTTGGTAACTGTGCCATCTGCTCTTAACTGCCACTGTCCTTACTAGATTCTACTGTCTCACCTGATAGAAAGAGAGGAAGAAAGAATGCTGTGTCGTGTATGAAAGACAGGGGCAGATTGGAAGTAAAGGGGAACCTTCAAGGGAACTTCACTTACAATCTGCTTCTGTCTTTCTCTCACTAAACTCTCTATTTTGCACCCTCTCCCTGCAAAAATGCTTAAAACTGGGCATGAACTACCTGATTTTTAGCCTGACTTGTATCCTAGATTTGCTTCTTTCAACAGATTTTGACAATCAGAGGAACATTTCCCCTCAACCGAAAGTTATTGACAGTGTAGGTGGTGTAAGAAGGGAAATCTCTAGCTGTCCAATCTAGCTCCTATATCTCAGGAGTGGCACCGGAACAGGAGTGGATCCTCAGATACATCCTCATGGTTGACATTTGGCCCCTTGGAACATCTGAGCTCCTTGGAACCAACGCATAATCTTAGTCTTCTGATCTAGCTCCCATATTCATAATGTCAAAATGTTCAGGAGGCCTGTAGTGTGAGATCAGTGCCATAACTGAACAAGTCTTTCAGGAATAGCCAGTAAGAGAGCTAGGAGAGAGCATAAAAAAGGCCTTGAATGTTGAATACTATTTACTGTTGAATACTAGTAAATGCTTGAGAGCCTGTATAACTTTAGTGCCCTATTAACTTCAAGGCACTCGTAATTTCATGCCAGCCTGCTGCATATTGCCTAACTGCCTATTGTCTTATGACAAAAAGACAAGAAATCTGTAAAGGGCTGACATTAAGTGGGAGATGCTCTCAGTTTTTGAAGTGTGTTAGGATTTTATAGGTGGCGTATCGACACCTGCCTTTAATTGGTGTAACACTTTTGTATTATGCTCCAGATGGTTCACATTTGGGCTCTTTCAATATGTGCTACTAGTAACACATATAAAATCTGAACTGCCTGGGGGTCCATGAGGACCAGTTCTTTTATAACATTGGTCAAAAATAGTTCCTTTAGTAGTTAGTTAGTACCTTTATTTTAAGAGTGTTGCTACCAATGTTGCTTTCCACTGTATCAAACTCATCCATTTTACCTGTCTCTCTTCCTGATCTCTTCCTACATCTCTTTTTTTGTCAGTCATTCACTCACTGTTTATCTCTGTGTGCTGTAAATATCTGAATAAGGGTGCTTGTGGCAGTTTGTTGATAATCTGTAGTATCCACTGAAGACTCTTATTACTGAATTGGCATTTCCCATCAGTGACGTTTGGTTATATTCCCTCAGCATCAGTGCATTAAGGCAGGAATAAGAGGAAATACTGCCTTAAAACAGATTCCTATCTCATTACCAGTTAAACTCAATTACCCAGCACTCTCTGCTCGCTAATACACAGGAAACAGGAAGGACAGGACGCCGCCATGTCGACAGCAGCATCTCAGCTGTCCAAGCATCCAAGCGCTCAAAGGGTTCCTGGAACTCCGGCATCATTATGTCATTCTGTTTGTGATCTTATCAAGTCTATGAGAAAATAGAAAATAGAGCATGTAGTGATGGGACCTTCAGCAACTGAGAGTTTAACCCAGTGTGAACTGTGGCTATATTCGCCAACAGATTTTCCTCCACAAAAATATGTGAATTCAAAAAATGGTTAAGCTATGCCATGTTCAAAGCCATTCTTACAAATGTACAATCCATTGCTTGATTTTATTGCAAAGAATGTTTTTCAAGCTTAACACCAGAGGTCTTCAACCTTTGCGGTATCTAATGTGGCAGTGGCTAGATCCCAGCACCCCAGAATGGCTACAAAGTCAAGCTCTTTCAGCCATGTCACGCTGTCCATGGTGCTGAATGACCCGGCCACCAGTTCTGCTCCATTGTGCAGAACATTATGATTTCCATTTAAGGTATTTAGTAGATGCTTTTATCCACAAAAATGCTTCACTGTTTACTCACAGACACAAACACTGTTTACTATGCTGAAAGTGTTTCTTTCTCTTTCCATGCATTTGTGTGTGTTGCACCTCTTAACCCTCCTATTCTCTGCATAGCCCTCCAGACCTCTGCTTTGGCTCTCCAGACCTCTCCAGACCTCGGGCCACACCTCCCTTGGGCGACCACTCCCTCCCTAACCCCATGCTTTAGCCTCTCGCACCTGCTGGGTGTATTTTGTTGAAACCTGGTGGTCTTGAATTCTTTTGGTCCTTTAGCACCCCTGGCTGACACAGTTTATATTAATAAAATAAAAAAAAAAAACACTAATAGCTTAATTATAATAGTTTTTACAAAGATGCATACATGATCAGTGTTGCTGAACTCATTTTAATAGCTTCAAAGTTGCAGGATTCTTTTTGCCGCCTCAGTGTAGAATTTTGTTATTACTAGTGGCAACTGCAGGTACTAAGGTTAAACCCTGTTGCACTTGACACCATCCCGTGGCTTAATTCTGCCATAAGATGGTGCCACACACATGTCTACGTTACCCATGGTGAACGGGCTCTGTAGTTCTGGACCAATGTGTCACATCTGCAAAATCTAAGCAGTTCTGTCTTTCTATCGCTACATAACACAAGGTGGTTGAGAGTAGATTTTGTCTTGTTAAGCACTTATTATAATTCTTTTGAGTGATGTTATGCATTCATCTTAATTGGGAACAGTAGATATAATGTCACAAATAGCTACAATTTTTAAAGATCTGCCCAAGTGGCTACATTGACAGCTCGCTAACAGCAACCTCAACATTGCCAACAAGCTAAGCTAAGTCCTAGAAAAAGTGAAGAGTGCATGTAAACCTCAGCCTCTTCTCATTTCTTAAACAAACAGCTGTGCCCCGGCAGCCGGCGGGATTCTTAAGCTTATTGATGCTGGTCATTGATGGACGGGGGAGGGTGTAGGAGTATGTAAGCTTAGAGAAGGTCGGCGTGGGTCGCTTGTGTCATTTGCGGCGTCTGTTTACCACCGGGGTATCGATGGCCAAGCTCAAATCTTTCCCTGGTGATGTGCGCTGAATAATGCAACAGCAATGACACTGGATCAAACAGCCCCACTGGGACCTATCCCTCCATCCATCCCCCTTTTTATTTATGTCTCGTTCTCTTCTTTCTTCCTTTCTTACTTATTTACATCCACCCATCTGTCTCTCCCTCTCACTTCATCTCCTTCCATTCCCCCACTCATCCCCCTTCACAAACACGCGCACACTCTGTCCTGATCTACTCTTTCTTCAAGGTTGAGCGGGACCAATGATGGAAACAGGAAGCCCTGACATTGACATGTTATCGATATGAGAAAAAGGACCTGAGTGAAACACTCTCTCACACAGGGTCTCTAACTTTAGGTGTTACAGCTACTAACCACCCTGTGTTGTGTTATGGTTTTGAGGGTGTAATTTCTGCCCATCAACGCTCTTGCGCGAGCCACCACAATATCTTATGATGCGAGGACTTCATAATTTTCTGTGTCATGTGTGGTTAACCAGCCCAGTGTGAAGGTTAGTGGGACAATGCATACAGTTGGTGTAGAAAAATCCCACAAATAAATGGACTGCCTTCTGCAGGCTTTGTACCAAATCGCAAACTACCACACTGAATAGTGTGTGTTCTTTAGTGTAGTATATCAAGTGTGCAGTTTCAGACATAGGCGTACGCTACAGAAATGGCAATGAAGAAACGGTTAGATGATCCACAGCCATCTGTGTCCAGGAAAGGATGGGTAGGATAGCCATCTCTTCCACCCAACACCAAGTGTGATACTAGCATGATACTAGCTGACATATATATATATATAACTGTGCCTTCTACCCACCCAAAGAGGGCATGGCCAGTTGTGCTCCCTCAGGCTCTGGCTCCTGATGCCAAATAGGATGACCTAGGAGTTCACAGAAGTGGTTGTTAGTGTTCTCCTCCAAGCGTGTTCTGCTGTTCAATGATGTTTCAGTAGCTGTAGCTAGAAAAGATGGGATTGGCTGACGTTATTTGTCTTGAAAGAAGCTTGCTGGCCTTCTCCCTTCCAGTAATTCCACAGGTCCGCTGACAAGAGCAGGCCAAAACATTTAAGTTGTGGGTGGGGGTGAAATAAAATTTTGCTGGGTCAGGAACAAATTGGTCCTGTGCAGATCTCTACTTCACATAGAGAGATGCCCCAGCTGTGTTTTGCTTTACAATGACTACAGAGAGGATCCAGCTGTGAAACAAAACATGATTAGAATGGGAGAGAGAGAGAGAATTGTCTTTACATATCCAGCTTGAGCTGAAAAACTGGGTTTGACGGCAGATAGAATGCTCAGATACGCATGTAAAAATGAGTTAAGCTACTTGTTGAATTGTGCACTGTTTTTTGCTACACCCTTATATGCTCATTACATTAATGGAAGATATAGAAGATATGGGTGAAATTGCATGACATGGAAGAAAACATGACTGTTGACATCTACAGGCCTCCAGGGCCAAATAGTCCTATTCCTCTTAACAGGGGAACAATCTCAATCGCCACTCAGAATTTTTAGCTCCTCTTAATGTTTTAAAATGTTTTAAACCCATAAATGACACCTGCACTCTGCCACCACACTGAAACACAGAGCTTGTCCGTTCACTCTGTATTGACCATCTATAAAAGCTCCTACTCTAGGCACACTTCAGTCACAGTCAGGTCAGTCTGGTGCCTGTACACAGCTGCTGTTCACAGTGATTCTCTCATTAAAATGAATGAACATAACTTTCGTCAAGATTTTCACACAAAACTCTTGTTCTTGTTGGAGTAAATGTCTCTACTGTCCAAGGACGGCCTTCTTTCACAAGCGTTGCTGGATTTAATTCAGCGACAAAAGCGTTTGTGAGGTCAGGATGTTGGATAATCACCATCCCAACCTCATGCCCATTCATGCACCATCCATCATTCCAGAGAATACAGTTCCACTGCTCCACAGCTCAATGCTGGGGGGTTTATACCTCTCTAGGTCACGCCTGGCATTAGGCATGGAGCCAATAGGTTCCTGTTTATCTGAGTCCTATTCTTTTGGCAATACAATGTATTCATTAGAAGGTGTGTTCTCAAGCATTTGGACAGATAGTGTATATCTGACTGTCTTTCTTTTCCTGACTGTTAGTCTCTTCGTCTGTCTCTCAATTTCTCACACACTCTTTCGTGTACTCTCTCTCTCTCTCTCTCTCTCTCTCTCTCTCTTTTGCTGTCTTGCTTTCTCTCACTGTCTCTATATATCTGAATCCTTCTCTCGCTCTCTTTCTCTCTTTCTCGCTCTGTCTGAGTGTCTGAGCCAGACAGTGTTCAATTTATTGATCAATAAGGCTGGATGTGTCTTAAATCCCTGTGCAGACAGAGAAAGCCCAAAACAATTACTGTAGCTGTGATATAACACACACACACACACACACAAACACACACACACACACACACACACACACATACACTCACACACACATTGCCTTAAAGAAAGCTATGCTTTGAAATAACCACCTAAAGCCAAAAGCGCCTAATGAGGACAAAACAGCTCTGCAGGCGCAGACGGGTCAACTCGGTCAGATCCCTAACAAATTCCATTTGTCCATTTGGCCCGGCCTTCCCTCTACCATTCAGCCATTCTCTCTCACCGCCTCTCTATGTCTTTGTTTTTCACTTCCAGTGTAGTCTTTCTCTCTCATTTCACATACTCCCTCTCTCTCCCTCATCTAATCTCTATCACTCTACTACTCTACCCATTCTCCCTCACTCTCTTTTTGTCTTTCACTCCAACTCACACACACATGACCCTCGTTGTGTCTCTGTCTCTCTCTCCTTATCCTTCTCACCTTTGTATGTATCTCTGTCTCTTGCTGTCACTCTCTCTTTCGCTCTCACTTATACTCTACTTTCAGTCTTTCTCTCTTTACATTTACATTTAAGGCATTTAGCAGACGCTCTTATCCAGAGGGACCTAAGTGCTTTGCTATTCACCCAAGAAAAACCTCAGCTAGTTTGAATAGACTAATAGTTCAAAGATACCTCTAAGTTTAGACATTACTAAACACAAGTCAATATGGAGTCCATAATACTCTACTATTCGCCCAAGTACTCTCGGAAGAGGTGGGTCTTCAGTCTGCGTTCAGTCTCAGTTCAATCTCTCTTTCTCTCTTTCTTTCTTTCTCTCTCTCGCTCTCTCTCTTTCATGTATTAGCACTCTATGTATTTTTTCTATGCCAGTTCAAGTTCAAGTTCAATCTCTCTCTCTCTCTCTCTCTTTCTTTCTCTCTCTCTCTCTCTCTCTCTCTCTCTCTCTCTCTGTCTCTCTCTCTCTCTCTCTCTCATGTAGTAGCACTCTGTATTTTTTCTATGCCAGTTCAAGTTCAATATCTCTCTCTCTCTCTCTCTCTCTCTCTCTCTCTCATTCATTCATGTATTAGCACTCTATCCATTCCTTACCATGCCAGTTCAATCTGGATTGTGGGACAGCGGATAGTGTGAACATGACTCGCGGTGCGGCAAGAAAAGTTTAGTTGCCTTCAACTTTACGCAAACTTTATGAGTTGCTGAAAAAAAGTGCAAACTGTCATAAAGTCATTGTTCCCAGAAATATTACATACAGAATTTGACAGAACAAACATTACGAGAGTGTACAATTTAAAAAGATAATTCATCTGAAATCCATAACTTCATTTGAAGTCCATGACATCCACGTTCTGCATTGTAGGCAGAGACGCCCCTTCAGGGAGCGGAGGGAGAATTTCGCACCTCCGCAGTGGACACAGACCCGTAAGTGACTGAGCGGTGAGGAGAACTCTCTGACTGGTCGCTTTAGTGAGAGGGGAGTGACGGGAGCTCCCGATGAGAAAGTGTGTGTGGTTGGGGAGGTTCTCTCTACACTGGTGAACTGAGCTTGCACTGAGCTTGCTCTCCACTCAGGCATTCAGTGCGTACAGCTTTACGTCTGATGCCTGAAGGCTCGAAACAAGGAACGAAACAAAAGGAAATAAAAAAAAAAAGCCAAGAAATTGAGACAAGGGCCAACTCTGATCATCAGCCAGCTGCAGAGCTAAACACACTCACACTGCTCTCTGAGAAATTACACTCTGCAGCTGTCAGAGAACAACACAGGGAGAGGGAGAGAAAATAAATGGAGAGAAATGAAAGGAGAGAGAGTAAAAGTGCATGGTGAGAAACAGAGGAGCTGTAGATAGGAGGGTGGACAGGGAGGGTGAGTGAGTGAGTGAGTGAGTACAAGGAAAAAACATGAGGCAAGAAACAGGAGTGAGAGAGGAAGTGTATGGAGTGAGCAGCAGAAAGAATGGAAAGAGAGAGAAAATATGAGGCAAATGGAAAGAAAGAAAATGGAAGAGAGTAGAGTGGGGGGAAAGAAAGGTAAAGAAAGAGAGAGGAGGAAAGAGAGAGACAGACAGAGGCAAAGAGCTGGAGACAAAGACCTGACAATTAGATGGGTTTTGCATCTGGATATGGTCTAGATCTACTTTGATTGGATTCTGTGTTTACACATGTCATTAAAATGTGTCTCTAGTGTGACCAGATGAGATCTGATTTTACTGTCCAGTGTAAAAAAGCACTCCAACACATACATAATTTCCATTTACTTTCTGTAAACACAGGAGATGGAGAAACGGGGAAGGTCCTACAATGCAGGGAAACGGTAGATAGGTCTCATATTCCTGTAATGGCTCTATCAGAACATGAAACCGACTATTTAAACTGCAAGAGAACAAATGCTGTAATACTGCTCTCACCTACCGGTAAACAGGAATGCGACACACAAACACACACACACATGAGAGAGAGAGAGAGAGAGAGAGAGAGAGAGAGAGAGAGAGAGAGAGAGAGAGTTAAAGCGAGAGTGAGAGAGAAGCCAAGATCCACAGCAATTATTACTCGTATTAAAGTTTTTTCGATTGACGTGTTTCCGCTGGCCAGCAAACACAGTAAACTCATTCCGTTTACACTTGTATTAAATGTGGACGAGATCCGTTTTTGACCACCTCCAAATGTGGTTTGAGTGATCCGATCGTAATCCGATCACAATGCGTCCTGAGGGTGTTTAAACCTGGATTTTTTTTATGCAGACAAGTGAAATCTGAGCATGATCCGATCACCAAAAACTCTGGGTCAATGCCAGGTGTAAACAAACCCAATAAGAGAGAGAGAGAGATAATATGAGGCAATAGATAAATGGAAAAGATAAAGAGAGTGGTAGAAAAAGAGGGAAAGAGAGATATTTATACACAGTGAGAGAGAGAGAGAGAGAGAGAGAGAGAGAGAGAGAGAGAGAGAGAGAGAGAGAGAAAGAGCGAGATAGAGACAGAGAGGCACACTCCTAAGTATGAAGATGCTACATAGAAGAACCACACATAAACAACCATGTTTGTAAAAGAGATGTGTGTCTACATTGGTAAAGGTTCCTCAGATCTTCTTTATGACATCCCTTTAAGAGTGAAGCGAGAGATGTATAGAGAGAGAGAGAGAGAGAGAGAGAGAGAGGTGTAGAGAGAGAGAATATGAAGGAAGAAATGGAGACAGTGATACGTGAGAATAGCTAAGATAGACAGGGAGACTAGAAGAAGCTGTGTGAGTGTGTGTGCGTGAGTGTGTGTTCTTGACCTTGACAGCGGCGAGCTTGTCCAATGAGATTTCATACTCATACAAGTCCTCAGCAGCAGACAGCGCAGCTCGTCTTTCGTGGCTTCACACTCGATCGTCCTGCAGATCTCACTCATCACAGCCTCATCGATTTCCCTTCATTTCAATCAGGCGCAATCGTGCTGTACATCAAATATGAAATATTCATGCTCTCCCAACTGCCCCGCAGCAAATAAAGACTTAAAGCACTAACCGCTCCCCAACCACGCTGCCTCCATTACACACACACATACACACAGTTTGTTTTTTTTACAGTGTCAGGACGCTGGCTAGTAAACACACTATCTGAGGATGTGGACACCCCTTCTAATGAATGCATTCAGCTCCTTTAAGCAGAACCTATTGCTGGCACAGATGTGCAAATGCATACACACACACACACAGCATGTCTAGCTCTTGTGGAGATGTACGGCCACTACAATAGGACTCTCTGTAGCAGATAAACTTGAACCTATTTGGCACCATGCCTAAGGCCAGATGTGAGCTAGAGGGGTATAAAGGCCCCCCAGCATTGAGCCGTGGAGCAGTGTTTTCTCCATACAATCCTTTTGGGATGAGTTGGGGAGTTGGGGATGAAGTGGGGTGGTGGTGATCCAACATCCTGACCTCACTAACGCTCTTGTAAACGGAGGAAAAAGACTAAATTAATGTTTTGCAAACCCTCATAATGTCTATTCAGGTCAGTTTGACCCAGCAGTGACTACTGAATAGATGATGTAAAGTAAACAGATGAAATGTAGACAGAATTAGATTTTTTCTTTTCAAAATTGAGACCTAATGTCATAAATGTCTCATTTTTGGCAATGTATGTTTTTTAAATATTTTTTTGAAATAGTAAATTATTATAGGTAAACCATTTCTGATTACACTTAATTGAATAAAATTGGACTAAATATGGATTGATATTAACATTAAAAGTGTTATTACCATTCTTAACATTCTTATTAACATTAAAAGTGTTAAGAATAGTTCATTGGTTCACTCCAGCAGCAGAAGTTGAGAGTGCGAGTACCCCAGAAAACCCAGGTCATCACACAGCAGTCACAGAGCCAAAGCAGTGCTAAAATAGAGCAGAAGCAACAGCACTTCTCGCAGGTTCTAATATATAAATACAGGCCTGCTGTATTTATATATAGTATATTTATATATAGTATATATAGCACAACATGTCACAACACGTCATGCTAACAGCTTCTTCCCCAGAGCTGTAGCGCTCCTCAATCACAGTGGACACCTCCCACTGTAAACCTCAAAACTTACAACTGAACTGTACCAAACCGGACTGAACAGCTATTTTGCACTCTGCCTATTTTGCACTATGACTATTTGCACACCTGTACAGATGTTCTTTTCTGTAAATATATTTTCAGCTCTTTATTACCTTAGTACTTTTTACTTTTTTAATTTATCCCCTACCCTATTTATTGTTTAGTGTCATTTTCCTTTAGTTTAAGACTGTGTTCTGTGTTTTTTTGTTACATTGTAGCAATGCCCCCAACACTAAGAGGGCGAAGACTAGCACATAGTCTCTGACACCAGCTAGGTGTCGCCTCTTTCCAAACTGCGGTTGATTCAGCATTGCTATCTCCGATACAAAAGCAAAAAAAGACACCTGTGCTGACCAACATCACACTCAGACTCCAGTCAGAGGGAAGTGCCATCAAGCCACCACAAGGCCAACTCTCTCTCAGTCCGGCTGCTGATGGCAAGCAGCAGTAAATACATTATTTACATTAATTGATAGAATTTTTTAAACCACTATTCCTGCACTCCAACAGGGGAGCAGACCATTAAATGAAACACAAGGCACAATTCTTCTGGTTGCTGAAGAGACCCTGTAGCTATTCTGTTTCAATGATTTAATTCAGTATCACAATCCCCACTGTTTTCAGACTATTATAGGGGTTTCACTGTCATGGAGCTAGAATTGTAGGGGTATCGCTCCCCCGTCTTCAGTTTTGGGAGACCAAATGCACCCGCAGAGGGTAATGGTAGGAGCCCTAAAACCAAAAATTCCCCTTGTCTAAATAATAAAAAAGGACATTTATACATGACTCCAGATATAGGATAGCTGTATCTGCTGTACATATAAATATTCATGTAAATATATTCTCATAAAGATGTATTATTATGACACATTTGCTGCATTTTTACATGTCCATGGCTGCTGCCTTGCAGTCCTCTTGGCGCCGTCCTTGCACACACAGAAACTCTTACTTTAAAATGCAAATGAGTTGAAAAGTAAACCAAGTGTTGGCAGAAGAATAAGGACAGTAGTGCTAATTGCACAAGCTTTTTACACGGCGCTTGACTCAGTCGTGGACTAATTGAGTTGTTAAGCTGTTTTGTTTGGTTCGATTTTGGCTGGGTGTGGAGGGCCGGCCCCTGGACAATGCCGGCTGCTGACTGCTGCTTAACCCTGCACATCACTGGGGCATTCCTGTCTGCTCTTCACAGGCTCCGCCTCCCCAGAGGACCCCGCACAGATGAATTACCATACCGATTAATTATTCAGGAGCTGGCCACAGACAGGCGGGGCCACGGCCCGGTGGTCACTCATTAGGAATTTACAATGTGATTGCGTGTAATATTTATGAAGGGCAGCAGGGATGTCAGGATGAGGCTTCATCGACGTGGAGGGTGGGAGAAGGAGAGAGCGAGAAAAAGAGAAAAAGGGAATAAAAAAAAGATGAATGAGGCTGCGCTGTATCATGCCGTTGACGACCCTGTAAATAGTCTATGCCATCCGACAAGTTCTGTTTTTCAATATTGCCAGGTTTTCAACATAAAAAAAGTAATTATAGTAAAATTTTCTGTAAAAAAGTAAAAAGGAATAATACTATATATATATATATATATATATATATATATATATATATATATATATATATATATATATATAAATTCACGTCCAGATTCCAGATTCCTCATTTGGTGTTGACACTGTAGGCTACCGGGTAGCACCTGCCAATGCTAGCTGTTTCATCAATGTACTGTGTTCTTTTTTTCCACCATAATCCACGCAGCAAGATAACTGCTGAAGTTTCTGATGATGCAGCACAACCGGCTGGTCCTGGCCAACAGTTCTGTTAACCAACATCTCGGAGGACTCGTCTGCGTAATGAACGGCGGCTCTATCTCTTAGTCCAACTGCCAATAGCTACAGTTGCTTTGCTGCTAATGATCTTCATGAGGAGGGTTTCGTCATGAGAATCAATGGTGAGGCTGAGGGAGTTTATTCCGATTTAAAGATGAGTGTGTGTCAGTAATGGAGGGGGATAATAAAGAAAAGCTGTTTTGCTTTTAGCAGTCACCGTCTCTCACTTGTTTTTTCGGTCTCTCCCTCTATGTCTCTCTATCTCTTTCTTTCCCTTTCTTTCTGTCTCTCCCTCTCTCAAGCCACTTTAATTTAATTCAGTTCAAGTTAGTCTGTCTCAACAACTCTCTTTCTGTGTATGTGTGTGTGTGTCACAGCATCCTCTATAGACATGAATGAATGGGCAATTTTGTATTGAACCTGGCAGTAGGCCCTAAGGACATCAGGATCACATGAGAAACACATATTTTTTTTAATACATATACACACACACATTGAACACACAGCTGTAGAGAAGTGTGTTGTATGGGGGCTAATTTTATTTTATTTTTTTTAAATGACTGCAGTTTTTACCTGCCTGACGAATCACTCCAGCCTGTGTGAGAGAAGGATGTGTGTGTGTGTGTGTTTTCTGTGGCAGGTGTAATTAGATTATGTGTAAAGAGTGAATTCAGGAGGAGGGGTTGTCATAGCGATTACATCACTGCACTGTTTTACATGAAACAAAAGTGAATAGTCGTCCCACACATTCCCCTCCTTTCCCTCCCTTTGCTCCTCCACCCCACCCTCCTTTCCATTCCCTCGTTTCCCTCCCGCCGCTCCTCCACATCTACTCTATTTCCAGTCCTGCACTCTTACATACTCCTCTCTTAGTCTCTCACTTCTACAGGAGGGTTTGCAAAAAAAAAAAAAAGAAAGAAATAACTTCCATCTGTGATTCCCTGCATCTCTCTTTCTCTCTCTCTCTCTCTCTCAGACACTCTGTCACTGTCACAGATGTCTTTCTAACACATATATATCACATGAACGTGAGAAACCACTGAAGGCTTATTTTTATCTTATATCTCACCTATGAACAACACACAGACACACATACACACTACAGGACACTTCAGACCGCCTTGTTGATCACACTCTCAAAGACAGATAATCCTGCATTGATTGCACTCCTATCTAACTTAAAATATGAAGTTCTTGCTCTGTCATCTTAATTCTCAATTAATTCATATTAAAAATGAAAAGCCCTATTTTGTAGCATTAGAGAGGTCCAAACACTGCACTAGTGTGAGGGAGAAATGGAGATGAAAATGAACAGTGACAAGCAAAGAAAAAAAATAAAACCTCTGAAGGTCAATGTTAAGTACTTCCAAAGTCCAAAAATAACACTGGGTCCAAGAAGTCCTCATCCAATTAATGATCAGAAACAGCTGATTTACTGACATTAATCATACCTTTTCCCAATTCTCTGTAATGAAATAAGAATCCATAGAACAGAAAAGCAGAACATAGGAGAAAAAAAAAACAAAGAAGAGCCAAAAAGAGAAGAACAAAAAAGAACCTGAAAGACGAGAACAGAAAAGAGAAAAGCACAGAAGTGTAACGAGTAGTAAAAGAGAAAAGTAGAGAATACAAGATAATAGAGGAGAAGAGTAGAGAAGAAAGGAGAAGGGCAAAGAAGAGAAAATCAGAAGAGCAGAGAAGAGCAGATAAGAGAATGGCTGAGAAGAAAAAAGCAAAAACGAAAAAGTAAGAGCAAAAAATATGAGTAGAGAAGTGAAAAGAGAAGAGAAGATCAGAGAAGAGAAGATAAGACAAGAGAACAGAGGAGAAGAGCAGAAAAGAAAAGAGCAAAGTAGAGAAAAACACAGTAGTGTAATAAGTAGTAAAAGAGAAAAGTAGAGACGAAAAGACAAGAGAATAGAGAAGAACAGCAGAAAAGAGAAGAGAAGAAAAGTGAAGAAACAGCAGAAAAGAGAAGAGCAGAGAAGTGAAGAAAACAGAAGAGAAGAGAAAAGCAGAGAATACAAGTGAAAGAAGAGAAGAACAGAAAAGAGAAGAGGAAAAAAGCAGAGAAT